>NC_051226.1:0-33190 GCF_015220715.1 Pygocentrus nattereri
ATGTAGCTCACAGACTAAAGGATGCAGCTGACAGGCTAAAGGATGCAGCTGACAGGCTAAAAGATGTAGTTGACGGACTAAAGGATGTAGCTGACAGGCTAAAGGATGTAGCTGACAGGCTAAAAGATGTAGCTGACGGGCTAAAGGATGTAGCTGACAAGCTAAAGGATGTAGCTGACAGACTAAAGGATGTAGCTGACAGACTAAAGGATAAAGCTGACGGGCAAAAGGATGTAGCTGACAGGCTAAAGGATGTAGCTGACAGGCTAAAGGATGCAGCTGACGGGCTAAAGGATACAGCTGATGGGCTAAAGGATGTAGCTGACGGGCTAAAGGATGTAGCTGACAGACTGAAGGATGTAGCTGACGGGCTAAAGGATGTAGCTGACAGACTGAAGGATGTAGCTGACGGGCTAAAGGATGTAGCTGACGGGCTAAAGGTTGCAGCTGACAGACTGAAGGATGTAGCTGACGGGCTAAAGGATGTAGCTGATGGGCTAAAGGATGTAGCTGACAGGCTAAAGGATGCAGCTGACAGGCTAAAGGATATAGATGACAGACTAAAGGATGTAGCTGACAGACTAAAGGATGTAGCTCACAGACTGAAGGATGCAGCTGACAGGCTAAAGGATGCAGCTGACAGGCTAAAGGATGTAGCTGACAGGCTAAAAGATGTAGCTGACAGGCTAAAGGATGTAGCTGACAGACTAAAGGATGTAGCTGAAAGACTAAAGGATGTAGCTGACGGACTAAAGGATGCAGCTGACGGACTAAAGGATGTAGCTGACAGACTAAAGGATGTAGCTGAAAGACTAAAGGATGTAGCTGACGGACTAAAGGATGCAGCTGACGGACTAAAGGATGTAGCTGACAGGCTAAAAGATGTAGCTGACGGGCTAAAGGATGTAGCTGACGGGCTAAAGGTTGCACCTGACGGGCTAAAGGATGTAGCTGACGGGCTAAAGGATGCATCTGACGGTCTAATGGATGCAGCTGACTGACTAAAGGATGTAGCTGACGGGCTAAAAGATGTAGCTGATGGGCTAAAGGATGTAGCTGACAGGCTAAAGGATGTAGCTGACAGGCTAAAGGATGTATCTGACAGGCTAAAGGATGTAGCTGATAGGCTTAAGGATGTAGCTGACGGGCTAAAGGAAGTAGCTGACAGGCTAAAGGTTGCAGCTGACGGTCTAAAGGATGTAGCTGACGGGCTAAAGGATGTAGCTGACGGGCTAAAGGTTGCACCTGACGGGCTAAAGGATGTAGCTGACGGGCTAAAGGATGTAGCTGACAGACTGAAGGATGTAGCTGACGGGCTAAAGGATATAGCTGACGGGCTAAAGGATGTAGCTGACGGGCTAAAGGATGTAGCTGACAGGCTAAAGTTTTCACCTGACGGGCTAAAGGATGTAGCTGACGGGCTAAAGGATGCAGCTGACGGGCTAATGGATGCAGCTGACTGACTAAAGGATGTAACTGATGGGCTAAAGGATGAAGCTGACAGGCTAAAGGATGTAGCTGACAGACTAAAGGATATAGCTCACAGACTGAAGGATGCAGCTGACAGGCTAAAGGATGCAGCTGACAGGCTAAAGGATGTAGCTGACAGACTAAAGGATGTAGCTGACAGACTAAAGGATGCAGCTGACGGACTAAAGGATGCAGCTGACGGACTAAAGGATGCAGCTGACAGGCTAAAGGATGTAGCTGACAGGCTAAAAGATGTACCTGACGGGCTAAAGGATGTAGCTGACGGGCTAAAGGATGCAGCTGACGGGCTAATGGATGCAGCTGACTGACTAAAGGATGTAGCTGACGGACTAAAGGATGTAGCTGACAGGCTAAAAGATGTAGCTGACGGGCTAAAGGATGTAGCTGACGGGCTAAAGGTTGCACCTGACGGGCTAAAGGATGTAGCTGACAGGCTAAAGGATGCATCTGACGGTCTAATGGATGCAGCTGACTGACTAAAGGATGTAGCTGACGGGCTAAAAGATGTAGCTGACGGGCTAAAGGATGTAGCTGACAGGCTAAAGGATGCAGCTGACAGGCTAAAGGATGTAGCTGACAGGCTAAAGGATGTATCTGACAGGCTAAAGGACGTAGCTGACAGGCTTAAGGATGTAGCTGACGGGCTAAAGGAAGTAGCTGACAGGCTAAAGGTTGCAGCTGACGGTCTAAAGGATGTAGCTGACGGGCTAAAGGATGTAGCTGACAGGCTAAAGGTTGCACCTGACGGGCTAAAGGATGTAGCTGACGGGCTAAAGGATGTAGCTGACAGACTGAAGGATGTAGCTGACGGGCTAAAGGATGTAGCTGACGGGCTAAAGGATGTAGCTGACAGGCTAAAGTTTGCACCTGACGGGCTAAAGGATGTAGCTGACGGGCTAAAGGATGCAGCTGACGGGCTAATGGATGCAGCTGACTGACTAAAGGATGTAACTGATGGGCTAAAGGATGAAGCTGACAGGCTAAAGGATATAGCTCACAGACTGAAGGATGCAGCTGACAGGCTAAAGGATGCAGCTGACAGGCTAAAGGATGTAGCTGACAGACTAAAGGATGCAGCTGACAGACTAAAGGATGCAGCTGACGGACTAAAGGATGCAGCTGACGGGCTAAAGGATGTAGCTGACAGGCTAAAAGATGTAGCTGACGGGCTAAAGGATGTAGCTGACGGGCTAAAGGTTGCACCTGACGGGCTAAAGGATGTAGCTGACGGGCTAAAGGATGCAGCTGACGGGCTAATGGATGCAGCTGACTGACTAAAGGATGTAGCTGACAGGCTAAAAGATGTAGCTGACGGGCTAAAGGATGTAGCTGACAGGCTAAAGGATGCAGCTGACAGGCTAAAGGATGTAGCTGACAGGCTAAAGGATGTATCTGACAGGCTAAAGGATGTAGCTGACAGGCTAAAGGATGTAGCTGACGAGCTAAAGGAAGTAGCTGACAGGCTAAAGGTTGCAGCTGACGGTCTAAAGGATGTAGCTGACGGGCTAAAGGATGCAGCTGACGGGTTAAAGGATGCAGCTGACGGGCTAAAGGATGTAGCTGACAGGCTAAAGGATGTATCTGACAGGCTAAAGGATGTAGCTGACAGACTAAAGGATATAGCTCACAGACTGAAGGATGCAGCTGACAGGCTAAAGGATGCAGCTGACAGGCTAAAGGATGCAGCTGACAGGCTAAAAGATGTAGCTGATGGGCTAAAGGATGTAGCTGAGAGGCTAAAGGATGTAGATCACAGACTGAAGGATGCAGCTGACAGGCTAAAGGATGCAGCTGACAGGTTAAAGGATGCAGCTGACTGACTAAAGGATGTAGCTGACAGGCTAAAAGATGTAGCTGATGGGCTAAAGGATGTAGCTGAGAGGCTAAAGGATGTAGATCACAGACTGAAGGATGCAGCTGACAGGCTAAAGGATGCAGCTGACAGGCTAAAGGATGCAGCTGACAGGCTAAAAGATGTAGCTGATGGGCTAAAGGATGTAGCTGACAGGCTAAACGTTGCAGCTGACGGGCTAAATGATGTAGCTGACAGACTAAAGGATGTAGCTGACAGACTAATGGATGTAGCTCACAGACTGAAGGATGCAGTTGACGGACTAAAGGATGTAGCTGACAGGCTGAAGGATGTAGCTGACAGGCTAAAAGATGTAGCTGACGGGCTAAAGGATGTAGCTGACAGGCTAAAGGATGTATCTGACAGACTAAAGGATGTAGCTGACAGACTAAAGGATGCAGCTGACGGACTAAAGGATGTAGCTGACAGACTGAAGGATGTAGCTGACGGGCTAAAGGATGTAGCTGATGGGCTAAAGGATGCAGCTGACGGGCTAAAGGATGCAGCTGACGGACTAAAGGATGCAGCTGATGGGCTAAAGGATGTAGCTGACGGGCTAAAGGATGTAGCTGACAGACTGAAGTATGTAGCTGACGGGCTAAAGGATGTAGCTGACGGGCTAAAGGTTGCAGCTGACAGACTGAAGGATGTACCTGACGGGCTAAAGGATGTAGCTGACAGGCTAAAGGATGTAGCTGACAGGCTAAAGGATGTAGCTGACAGGCTAAAAGATGTAGCTGACGGGCTAAAGGATGCAGCTGACGGACTAAAGGATGTAGCTGACAGGCTAAAGGATGTAGCTGACAGGCTAAAAGATGTAGCTGACGGGCTAAAGGATGTAGCTGACGGGCTAAAGGTTGCACCTGACGGGCTAAAGGATGTAGCTGACAGGCTAAAGGATGTATCTGACAGGCTAAAGGATGTAGCTGACAGGCTTAAGGATGTAGCTGACGGGCTAAAGGAATTAGCTGACAGGCTAAAGGTTGCAGCTGACGGTCTAAAGGATGTAGCTGACGGGCTAAAGGATGTAGCTGACGGGCTAAAGGATGTAGCTGACGGGCTAAAGGTTGCACCTGACGGGCTAAAGGATGTAGCTGACGGGCTAAAGGATGTAGCTTACGGGCTAAAGGATGTAGCTGACAGACTGAAGGATGTAGCTGACGGGCTAAAGGATGTAGCTGATGGGCTAAAGGATGTAGCTGACAGGCTAAAGGATGTAGCTGACAGGCTAAAGGATGCAGCTGATGGGCTAAAGGATGTAGCTGACGGGCTAAAGGATGTAGCTGACAGACTGAAGGATGTAGCTGACGGGCTAAAGGATGTAGCTGACGGGCTAAAGGTTGCACCTGACGGGCTAAAGGATGTAGCTGACGGGCTAAAGGATGCAGCTGACGGGCTAATGGATGCAGCTGACTGACTAAAGGATGTAGCTGACAGGCTAAAAGATGTAGCTGATGGGCTAAAGGATGTAGCTGACAGGCTAAAGGATGCAGCTGACAGGCTAAAGGATGTAGCTGACAGGCTAAAGGATGTAGCTGACGGGCTAAAGGAAGTAGCTGACAGGCTAAAGGTTGCAGCTGACGGTCTAAAGGATGTAGCTGAAGGGCTAAAAGATGCAGCTGACGGGTTAAAGGATGCAGCTGACGGGCTAAAGGATGTAGCTGTCAGGCTAAAGGATGTATCTGACAGGCTAAAGGATGTAGCTGACGGGCTAAAAGATGTAGCTGACGGGCTAATGGAAGTAGCTGACAGGCTAAAGGTTGCAGCTGACGGTCTAAAGGATGTAGCTGACGGGCTAAAGGATGTAGCTGACGGGCTAAAGGATGCAGCTGACGGGCTAATGGATGCAGCTGACTGACTAAAGGATGTAGCTGACAGGCTAAAAGATGTAGCTGATGGGCTAAAGGATGTAGCTGACAGGCTAAAGGATGCAGCTGACAGGCTAAAGGATGTAGCTGACAGGCTAAAGGATGTATCTGACAGGCTAAAGGATGTAGCTGACAGGCTAAAGGATGTAGCTGACGGGCTAAAGGAAGTAGCTGACTGGCTAAAGGTTGCAGCTGACGGTCTAAAGGATGTAGCTGAAGGGCTAAAAGATGCAGCTGACGGGTTAAAGGATGCAGCTGACGAGCTAAAGGATGTAGCTGACAGGCTAAAGGATGTATCTGACAGGCTAAAGGATGTAGCTGACAGGCTAAAAGATGTAGCTGACAGGCTAATGGAAGTAGCTGACAGGCTAAAGGTTGCAGCTGACGGTCTAAAGGATGTAGCTGACGGGCTAAAGGATGCAGCTGATGGGCTAAAGGATGTAGCTGACAGGCTAAAGGTTGCAGCTGACAGGCTAAAGGATGTAGCTGACAGGCTAAAGGATGTAGCTGACAGACTAAAGGATATAGCTCACAGACTGAAGGATGCAGCTGACAGGCTAAAGGATGCAGCTGACAGGCTAAAGGATGCAGCTGACAGGCTAAAAGATGTAGCTGATGGGCTAAAGGATGTAGCTGACAGGCTAAAGGTTGCACCTGACAGGCTAAAGGATGTAGCTGACAGGCTAAAAGATGTAGCTAATGGGTTAAAGGATGTAGCTGACAAGCTAAAGGATGTAGCTGACAGACTAAAGGATGTAGCTCACAGACTAAAGGATGTAGCTCACAGACTGAAGGATGCAGCTTACAGACTAAAGGATGTATCTGACAAGCTAAAGGATGTAGCTGACAGGCTAAAAGATGTAGCTGATGGGCTAAAGGATGTAGCTGACAGGCTAAAGGTTGCAGCTGACGATCTAAAGGATGTAGCTGACGGGCTAAAGGGTGCATTTGACGGGCTAATGGATGCAGCTGACTGACTAAAGGATGTAGCTGACAGGCTAAAAGATGTAGCTGATGGGCTAAAGGATGTAGCTGAGAGGCTAAAGGATGTAGCTCACAGACTAAAGGATGCAGCTGACAGGCTAAAGGATGCAGCTGACAGGCTAAAAGATGTAGCTGATGGGCTAAAGGATGTAGCTGACAGGCTAAACGTTGCAGCTGACGGGCTAAATGATGTAGCTGACAGACTACAGGATGTAGCTGACAGACTAATGGATGTAGCTCACAGACTGAAGGATGCAGTTGACGGACTAAAGGATGTAGCTGACAGGCTAAAGGATGTAGCTGACAGGCTAAAAGATGTAGCTGACGGGCTAAAGGATGTAGCTGACGGGCTAAAGGATGTAGCTGACAGACTAAAGGATGTAGCTGACAGACTAAAGAATGCAGCTGACGGGCAAAAGGATGTAGCTGACAGGCTAAAGGATGTAGCTGACGGGCTAAAGGATGCAGCTGACGGGCTAATGGATGCAGCTGACTGACTAAAGGATGTAGCTGATGGGCTAAAGGATGTAGCTGACGGGCTAAAGGATGTAGCTGACAGACTGAAGGATGTAGCTGACGGGCTAAAGGATGTAGCTGACAGACTGAAGGATGTAGCTGACGGGCTAAAGGATGTAGCTGACGGGCTAAAGGATGTAGCTGACAGGCTAAAGGATGCAGCTGACAGGCTAAAGGATGCAGCTGATGTGCTAAAGGATGTAGCTGACAGGCTAAAGGTTGCAGCTGACGGGCTAAAGGATGTAGCTGACAGACTAAAGGATGTAGCTGACAGACTAAAGGATGTAGCTCACAGACTGAAGGATGCAGCTGACGGACTAAAGGATGTAGCTGTCAGGCTAAAGGATGTAGCTGACAGGCTAAAGGATGTAGCTGACAGGCTAAAGGATGCAGCTGACGGGCTAATGGATGCAGCTGACTGACTAAAGGATGTAGCTGATGGGCTAAAGGATGTAGCTGACAGGCTAAAGGATGTAGCTGACAGACTAAAGGATATAGCTCACAGACTGAAGGATGCAGCTGACAGGCTATAGGATGCAGCTGACAGGCTAAAGGATGTAGCTGACAGACTAAAGGATGTAGCTGACAGACTAATGGATGTAGCTCACAGACTGAAGGATGCACTTGACGGACTAAAGGATGTAGCTGACAGGCTAAAGGATGCAGCTGACAGGCTAAAAGATGTAGCTGACGGGCTAAACGTTGCAGCTGACGGGCTAAATGATGTAGCTGACAGACTAATGGATGTAGCTCACAGACTGAAGGATGCAGTTGACGGACTAAAGGATGTAGCTGACAAGCTAAAGGATGTAGCTGACAGACTGAAGGATGCAGTTGACGGGCTAAAGGATGCAGCTGACGGGCTAAAGGATGTAGCTGACAGACTGAAGGATGTAGCTGACGGTCTAAAGGATGTAGCTGACGGGCTAAAGGATGTAGCTGACGGTCTAAAGGATGTAGCTGACGGGCTAAAGGATGTAGCTGACAGACAAAAGGATGTAGCTGACGGGCTAAAGGATGTAGCTGACAGACTGAAGGATGTAGCTGACGGGCTAAAGGATGTAGCTGACGGGCTAAAGGTTGAACCTGACGGGCTAAAGGATGCAGCTGACGGGCTAAAGGATGCAGCTGACTGACTAAAGGATGTAGCTGACGGGCTAAAGGATGTAGCTCACAGACTGAAGGATGCAGCTGACGGACTAAAGGATGTAGCTGTCAGGCTAAAGGATGTAGCTGACAGGCTAAAGGATGTAGCTGACAGGCTAAAGGATGCAGCTGACGGGCTAATGGATGCAGCTGACTGACTAAAGGATGTAGCTGATGGGCTAAAGGATGTAGCTGACAGGCTAAAGGATGTAGCTGACAGACTAAAGGATATAGCTCACAGACTGAAGGATGCAGCTGACAGGCTATAGGATGCAGCTGACAGGCTAAAGGATGTAGCTGACAGACTAAAGGATGTAGCTGACAGACTAATGGATGTAGCTCACAGACTGAAGGATGCACTTGACGGACTAAAGGATGTAGCTGACAGGCTAAAGGATGCAGCTGACAGGCTAAAAGATGTAGCTGACGGGCTAAACGTTGCAGCTGACGGGCTAAATGATGTAGCTGACAGACTAATGGATGTAGCTCACAGACTGAAGGATGCAGTTGACGGACTAAAGGATGTAGCTGACAAGCTAAAGGATGTAGCTGACAGACTGAAGGATGCAGTTGACGGGCTAAAGGATGCAGCTGACGGGCTAAAGGATGTAGCTGACAGACTGAAGGATGTAGCTGACGGTCTAAAGGATGTAGCTGACGGGCTAAAGGATGTAGCTGACGGTCTAAAGGATGTAGCTGACGGGCTAAAGGATGTAGCTGACAGACAAAAGGATGTAGCTGACGGGCTAAAGGATGTAGCTGACAGACTGAAGGATGTAGCTGACGGGCTAAAGGATGTAGCTGACGGGCTAAAGGTTGAACCTGACGGGCTAAAGGATGCAGCTGACGGGCTAAAGGATGCAGCTGACTGACTAAAGGATGTAGCTGACGGGCTAAAAGATGTAGCTGATGGGCTAAAGGATGTAGCTGACAGGCTAAAGGATGCAGCTGACAGGCTAAAGGATGTAGCTGACAGGCTAAAGGATGTATCTGACAGGCTAAAGGTTGCATCTGACGGTCTAAAGGATGTAGCTGACGGGCTAAAGGATGCAGCTGACGGGCTAAAGGATGCAGCTGACGGGCTAAAGGATGCAGGTGACTGACTAAAGGTTGCACCTGACGGGCTAAAGGATGTAGCTGACGGGTAAAGGATGTAGCTGACAGGCTAAAGGTTGCACCTGACGGGCTAAAGGATGTAGCTGACGGGCTAAAGGATGCAGCTGACAGGCTAATGGATGCAGCTGACTGACTAAAGGATGTAGCTGATGGGCTAAAGGATGTAGCTGACAGGCTAAAGGATGTAGCTGACAGACTAAAGGATATAGCTCACAGACTGAAGGATGCAGCTGACAGGCTAAAGGATGCAGCTGACAGGCTAAATTATGTAGCTGACAGACTAAAGGATGTAGCTGACAGACTAAAGGATGCAGCTGATGGGCTAAAGGATGTAGCTGACGGGCTAAAGGATGTAGCTCACAGACTGAAGGATGCAGCTGACAGGCTAAAGGATGCAGCTGACAGGCTAAAGGATGCAGCTGACATGCTAAAAGATGTAGCTGATGGGCTAAAGGATGTAGCTGACAGGCTAAACATTGCAGCTGACGGGCTAAATGATGTAGCTGACAGACTAAAGGATGTAGCTGACAGACTAATGGATGTAGCTCACAGACTGAAGAATGCAGTTGACGGACTAAAGGATGTAGCTGACAGGCTAAAAGATGTAGCTGACGGGCTAAAGGATGTAGCTGACAGGCTAAAGGATGTAGCTGACAGACTAAAGGATGTAGCTGACGGGCTAAAGGATGTAGCTGACGGGCTAAAGGATGTAGCTGACAGACTGAAGGATGTAGCTGATGGGCTAAAGGATGTAGCTGATGGGCTAAAGGATGTAGCTGACAGGCTAAAGGATGCAGCTTACGGGCTAAAGGATGTAGCTGACAGACTGAAGGATGTAGCTGACGGTCTAAAGGATGTAGCTGACGGGCTAAAGGATGTAGCTAACAGACAAAAGGATGTAGCTGACGGGCTAAAGGATGTAGCTGACAGACTGAAGGATGTAGCTGACGGGCTAAAGGATGTAGCTGACGGGCTAAAGGTTGCACCTGACGGGCTAAAGGATGTAGCTGACGGGCTAAAGGATGCAGCTGACGGGCTAAAGGATGCAGCTGACTGACTAAAGGATGTAGCTGACAGACTAAAAGATGTAGCTGATGGGCTAAAGGATGTAGCTGACGGGCTAAAGGATGTAGCTGACAGGCTAAAGGATGCAGCTGACAGGCTAAAGGATGCAGCTGACAGGCTAAAGGATGTAGCTGACAGGCTAAAGGATGTAGCTGACAGACTGAAGGATGTAGCTGACGGGCTAAAGGATGTAGCTGATGGGCTAAAGGATGTAGCTGACAGGCTAAAGGATGCAGCTGACAGGCTAAAGGATGCAGCTGATGGGCTAAAGGATGTAGCTGACAGGCTAAAGGTTGCAGCTGACGGGCTAAAGGATGTAGCTGCCAGACTAAAGGATGTAGCTGACAGACTAAAGGATGTAGCTCACAGACTGAAGGATGCAGCTGACGGACTAAAGGATGTAGCTGACAGGCTAAAGGATGTAGCTGACAGGCTAAAGGATGTAGCTGATGGGTTAAAGGATGTAGCTGACAGACTAAAGGATGTAGCTGACAGACTAAAGGATGTAGCTCACAGACTGAAGGATGCAGCTGACGGACTAAAGGATGCAGCTGACGGACTAAAGGATGCAGCTGACGGACTAAAGGATGCAGCTGACAGGCTAAAGGTTGCACCTGACGGGCTAAAGGATGTAGCTGACGGGCTAAAGGATGCAGCTGACGGGCTAATGGATGCAGCTGACTGACTAAAGGATGTAGCTGATGGGCTAAAGGATGTAGCTGACAGGCTAAAGGATGTAGCTGACAGACTAAAGGATATAGCTCACAGACTGAAGGATGCAGCTGACAGCCTAAAGGATGCAGCTGACAGGCTAAAGGATGTAGCTGACAGACTAAAGGATGTAGCTGACAGACTAAAGGATGCAGCTGACGGACTAAAGGATGCAGCTGACGGACTAAAGGATGTAGCTGACAGGCTAAAGGATGTAGCTGACAGGCTAAAAGATGTAGCTGACGGGCTAAAGGATGTAGCTGACGGGCTAAAGGTTGCACCTGACAGGCTAAAGGATGTAGCTGACGGGCTAAAGGATGCAGCTGACGGGCTAATGGATGCAGCTGACTGGCTAAAGGATGTAGCTGACAGGCTAAAAGATGTAGCTGATGGGCTAAAGGATGTAGCTGACAGGCTAAAGGATGCAGCTGACAGGCTAAAGGATGTAGCTGACAGGCTAAAGGATGTAGCTGACGGGCTAAAGGAAGTAGCTGACAGGCTAATGGTTGCAGCTGACGGTCTAAAGGATGTAGCTGACGGGCTAAAGGATGCAGCTGACAGGCTAATGGTTGCAGCTGACGGGCTAAAGGATGCAGCTGACGGGCTAAAGGATGCAGCTGACGGGCTAAAGGATGCAGCTGACTGACTAAAGGTTGCACCTGACGGGCTAAAGGATGCAGCTGACGGGCTAAAGGATGTAGCTGACAGGCTAAAGGTTGCACCTGACGGGCTAAAGGATGTAGCTGATGGGCTAAAGGATGCAGCTGATGGGCTAATGGATGCAGCTGACTGACTAAAGGATGTAGCTGATGGGCTAAAGGATGTAGCTGACGGGCTAAAGGATGTAGCTGACAGACTAAAGGATATAGCTCACAGACTGAAGGATGCAGCTGACAGGCTAAAGGATGCAGCTGACAGGCTAAAGGATGTAGCTGACGGACTAAAGGATGCAGCTGACGGACTAAAGGATGCAGCTGACGGACTAAAGGATGTAGCTGACAGGCTAAAAGATGTAGCTGACTGGCTAAAGGATGTAGCTGACAGGCTAAAGGTTGCACCTGACGGGCTAAAGGATGTAGCTGACGGGCTAAAGCATGCAGCTGACGGGCTAATGGATGCATCTGACTGACTAAAGGATGTAGCTGACAGGCTAAAAGATGTAGCTGATGGGCTAAAGGATGTAGCTGACGGGCTAAAGGATGCAGCTGACAGGCTAAAGGATGTAGCTGATAGGCTAAAGGATGTATCTGACAGGCTAAAGGATGTAGCTGACAGGCTAAAAGATGTAGCTGACGGGCTAAAGGAAGTAGCTGACAGGCTAAAGGTTGCAGCTGACGGTCTAAAGGATGCAGCTGACGGGCTAAAGGATGCAGCTGACAGGCTAAAGGATGCAGCTGACAGCGTTATTAATTAGCCTCATGTTTGCTAAAGGAAAACTAAGCGTGAAATGGCCGTTTCTGCGCTAAGCTCTGCTAAACGCACATCATGATGTTTTTATTTTATGTTACACAAACGCAGAAGTTGGTGAAAAGATTACCTGGTGCTGCTGCTGCTGTTATTGTAGGTGTTGTTGTTGTTGTTGTGATGAAATGGATGTGGTGTTTGAGTCACGTGACATGCTAAACGAGCAGCTCGGTCTAATTGTGCGCGGAGTGACTGTAATCGGATTTGTACTGAAGTTCAAGGCTGAGTCATTTGTTCTCCAGCCTGAGCCGAGCTTCTCCTCCAGCACCTGCGTGCTGAGACCGGCCTATCGCCTCTGCTGGTATCAGCCACACATAATAAGTGTCCTCTGCGTGGTCCCATTGACAAAGTGCTGCAGGAGAGAAAAATGTGTTCTTTCTCAGTCGTTTCCTTTCTCTCGTCTATCTGTCCTCCCTCTCGCCATCTCCCAGTTGTAAGACATGAAAACAATGTAGAGTATTCCAAGGACAGACCTGGTGTATGTGCAGATAAAGTGCAGGTTTCCCAGGCTTTCCGGAACAACAGTCACTCTTTTCCTCGCCGCCGCGCTCCTATTGGACGTACAGGCTGAAGAGCATCTCGGAGCAGCAGTCACCGTCTGAGAGATCTACCTCCTTCAGCGTGAACCTGGCACCATCTTTCTGCTCCATAGCTCCTCCAAGGTCCGTTTTCTACCTGGCAGACATGTTCCTGCTGCTCTTTACGTCAGTCGTGCTGGTCGGATTTCCTTTTGGGAAAACGTTCATCCTCCAGCCAGAGGAACCAGCCACATCTCCTGCCATCAGGACCAACAGGTGAGCTCCTTACTGGTCTGTTGGTGACTGCAGTAACAGGCTCTACTCTTCTGGGAAGGCTTTACTTTAGATGTTAAACATTGCTGTGAGGATTTGATTGAGCATTAGTGAGGTCAGGTACTGATGTTGGATGGTCAGTTCTGGATCACTCCAACTCATCCCAAAGGTACTGGATGGAGCTCCATCACTCTAGAGAACACAGGTCCACTGCTCCTCAGCCCAATGCTGGGGGGCTTTATACCCTCTAGCCCACGGTGGGTACTGGACGTGGAGACCTTAGGATCATGTGCTGCTGCTCCAAATGATCCGTCCTTCAATAATCTCTGTTAAGCTGTCATAGAAGTTTATAGTAAGAAGGTCTTGGTGTTTCTCCACTGGGTTTGTGGTTAGGATTTCTGTACATGTATGGCTGTAAATTCTCCTCAGTGCTGCCAGTTTGGCTGAACATTTTCCCTTAAAGGCCAGAAGGTCGTCACCAATTCAAATGACGTTCAAACGCGAGTGAAGGGTGCGAAAGGCTGTGTGTAAGGCCAGGCTGTGGAGTGGATGTTGTGCATGGAGGGTCATAAAGCCTGCAGTTTGACTGAGTGGAAGGCAGAAGCTTTGAGTGGCTTTTTGAGCAGTTTTTCTTGCCGCTGTAGAAGCCAGAGGTTTGTCTGAGGTGCTTTATGGGGAGAAGCTGTTCTGACCCATGATTATAAAAGCATGTGGAAGCTTATTACATGCTGTTCTTTTCTGGAATGAGAAATGCCATCAATCTGCTCGCAGAGACTCTCTCACCCTCCAGCTCCTTTCACGCCTGGCACGCGCTGCCTGCCCGACGTTTGTATTTCTTAAAAATAGCCGTCCAGTGATATTTTATCTCAAACCTTTTGCTTTAAAGTTTTTTTTTTTGTTCTGTGGGCATTTAAACATCTTGCATATCAACTCCTCAAGAGTCTAAAAATAGAAAAAAACACATTTCACTTTCCACTTAAAGAGGAACTCGCCCATTCCACTTTCATGGCCAGGGTCCATTGGAACGCCCACAGCTTTATTACACAGTTTACAACCTAAAAATAGCTCAGTCAGTTTGCACTGAAGTCCCGGTAACACTTTACGGCAGGGTGCTGTTCATAGGGAAACATGACACCTACCTAAGCTCCTAAGCTTGTCATGTCAGCTGACCTAACCCTATAAAGCTGTTTATAAATGCTTGTTCCAATAATCGTCATTGTTTATAGAGGGTACATCTGCCAATTTTGATCAAAGTCAGCTAAAGTAGCCTTTATGACAGATGACACCTGTTGTAATAAGCATTTATAAACAGTTATGTAGGGTTATGTGAGTAATGACAAGCTTATGTGGGTGTCCTGTAGCCGTATGAACCTTAAAGTGTTACTGAAGTCCCTGTAGCCACTGAATCATAAGCTTAGTGTGTAATAAGTCTGGGGCATTAAGCAGTTATATTAGTGGTTGAGATGTAATCAAAGTGATGTGAAATGGTTCATTGACACCCTTTACTCTCTAATTGGGGGGGGGGGGGGGGGGGGGGGTGTAGATGTCCCAAGCTCCAAGCTCTCTTTTAGAGATGTCTTTAAGTGGTGGTGATGGGAACCAGGCTTCACCATGACTACAACACAGATACAGACACTTTATTTACCATCCAGAACCACCAGAGAACCCACACAAGTCTTCTGAGCTTATATGGAATGTTGATGATGGAAAACAGTGGAAAATCTGGAATATTGAGTTTTCTTTGGGGACTATTTTGCCGCACAGCGCCCTGCATGTCTCCCTCCACCATGAATGGAGTTGAAGTTCTCTAAACTCTCATAAAACAGCGTCTCAGTCATCAGGCAGTGAATTCAGAACCAGCTCATGTAGGAACTTTCTGTAGGAGCTTTTAGAGGGGACGTCTGGTTCCCATCACCACCACTGTGAGGAGCTTTTAGAGGGGACGTCTGGTTCCCATCACCACCACTGTGAGGAGCTTTTAGAGGGGACGTCTGGTTCCCATCACCACCACTGTGAGCAGATCTGACTCTGAACTGCTCTATTTACTCAATTAGGCAGGAATTTTAACAAATGTTGGCGTTTTCCTCTAACAGCACACGCTGCATTAGTGTGTGAAAGTGTTCTAGATTCGATTCAGTGGATTCACAGCAGATTCTGGTTGTGTCAGCTGTAGTGACCTGAGGGGCAGGTGGGAAATGATGGAAAACAGTGGAAAATCTGGAATATTGAGTTTTCTTTGGGGACTATTTTGCTGCACAGTGCCCTGCATGTCTCCCTCCACCATGAATGGAGTTGAAGTTTATCTAGAACAGAACGCTTCACACCAAACCACTCAGAACTGCTCTGATTACATCTGAACCGCTTAATTATGCAGGAATTTTGGAATGTCGGAATTAAGGGAGAAATTACTTCAGATGTTTTGGCTCATAAATATGCAGACGGCTGGTTCTCTCTGAGTGACTTCATTTGTTGTAGCAAAAACCTCCATCACATGTGATGATCTTGGCCTTTCTCATGCCTAAATTAAAAATGTAATTCCTGATCTGAAGCCATCATCATTCATTCAAATAGCAAACCTGCGTATTTAGTTTGATTCCTTTAGACGTACACGTGTGGATAAATGTACTTATCAGCCAGTTTTGATGCCTGAACACATGAATTTTATGCCTTACACTGAACCATCTTCCTGACCCTGCTGTGTTCTAATGAGGCTGATGTTCTGTGTTCACAGATGTCAGGCCGAGTCCCTGCAGAGCGTCCGAAAGGTCATTCTAGACTTGTTAAACCTGCAGGCCGAGCCTCACGTGTCTATTCCCGGGATGGCTGCGATTCGGGATCAGTGGAAAGTTGCCTTCAAAGCCACCAGCCAGTCGGAGCCCACACAGCTGAACAACAGCGGTAAATCACTCCTTTGCCTGAAGGAGCTCAAACTCCTGAGTGCTTTTCACTTTGGAGACCACTTTGAGCTGTTTTTATGAGCTATGAGCTTTAAAACGGCATGCCAGCTTTAATAATGATTTAATAATAACAACAGTAATACTGCAAAAATGAGCTAAATAGAAAAACATAAAAATATAAACATCCTAAATATAGTCAATATATCTCATATTGCTCTTCATGAGATTGTTGTAAGAATATCACAACATTATTCCGCCTATTTCCTTAAATTGACCTTGTCTTGAGTAATTTAATCTGGTGAAAGTGTCTTATTTCATTGGCACATCGTTCTATTTGCTTTAACACATATTACAGTCTTATCATTCTGCTTATTTCAGGAGACATGCTAAAAACAAGTTAAATGACAAAGTTTCAGAAGATAAAATCACTTAAAACAAGTAAAATAGTACGTTAATGTTCTAGATCTATATTATATTTACTGTTATATTTATGGTAGTAAAGTGTTGGTAATAAAGCCAGTTATGGGCTCCTTTATGAGCCACACTGCAAAAAAGAGAAATAACATTAAATCTAGTAAAAATATTTAATATTTCTGACTTTGAGATTGTTGTAAGAATATTAATGATCTTTTTCCAGATGTTTTGTTTCACTTTAGGACCTCTATTTCTTGCAAAAAGCAATTTCATCAGTATTATTCCCTCAAATTATTATAAAACACTTTAACAAAATAAAATGACTTTTAATTAGAATAATGTCTCAAAATAAGTAAATTAATCTTATAATCTTTTTATACGTGTACAACAATCGCAAAATTAGAAATATCTGATGAGCGATTTTACGATGATTTCATCTGCCTCAGTACTTCTTGCTGCAGGGCGGTTCAGAAGCTCAGTAATAAACATTTTTGAGCATAAATAAGATCTAAAAAAATTTCAGCGTTAATATTCGACTCATACAACTGTCACTGTGTTTCCCATAGAGAACCAAACATCCTCCCAATATTCCAGCCCTCCGAACTCGACTGTCCTCCAGTGCTGCAAACTGGCTTCTCAGATCTTCATCAGAGGTCAGTTAAACTTACAGTCACTCAAGCCTGAGGAACCTCAAAGAGCTTCATTCTGTCTTCAGAGGATCTGGACAGAGCGCTGACCTCTTCCTCTGCTCACTTTTAGATCTAGGCTGGGATGCATGGATCATCTACCCAGAGAGCTTCACCTACATCCAGTGCAGTGTGTGTGACCCTCAGGTGGATCAGAGCATCACCCACTGCAGTGGAGACCGCCCACCTGCCCCTCAGGTCACTACAGCTGACACAACCAGAATCTGCTGTGAATCCACTGAATCGAATCTAGAACACTTTCACACACTAATGCAGCGTGTGCTGTTAGAGGAAAACGCCAACATTTGTTAAAATTCCTGCCTAATTGAGTAAATAGAGCAGTTCAGAGTCAGATCTGCTCACAGTGGTGGTGATGGGAACCAGACGTCCCCTCTAAAAGCTCCTCACAGTGGTGGTGATGGGAACCAGACGTCCCCTCTAAAAGCTCCTACAGAAAGTTCCTACATGAGCTGGTTCTGAATTCACTGCCTGATGACTGAGACGCTGTTTTATGAGAGTTTAGAGAACTTCAACTCCATTCATGGTGGAGGGAGACATGCAGGGCGCTGTGCGGCAAAATAGTCCCCAAAGAAAACTCATTATTCCAGATTTTCCACTGTTTTCCATCATCAACATTCCATATAAGCTCTGAAGACTCGTGTAGGTTCTCTGGTGGTTCTGGATGGTAAATAAAGTGTCTGTATCTGTGTTGTAGTCATGGCGACGCCTGGTTCCCATCACCACCACTGTAAAGACGTCTGAACCACTTCAGACCAAACTGCTCTGATCACACCTCACACACGGAGTTATGCAGAGCACAGAATTCGTGTTATAGGTTAAAACTCTGTGTGTTCCCTTAAGGTGCGCCGGAGGTTCTGATGGTTGTGTTTAATTCCAGTGTCAGATGCCCGGCTGCCTGGTTGGCTGCTCTGTGGGAGTGTCTGCGACTCAGAGCAGGAACAGAATGGAGTTTTTCCAGAGTAGCTATCAGTGCTTTGTCTGACCAGTGTTCCAGCGTCACTGTGAGAGACTGAGCGTTAAACGGCCTGTACTGATGTCTAAAGATCACAGTCAGAGATATCCCTGTAAAACACGCTCATATCTGCACTCTTCGTCTTACTGTGAAGCTAAAATGGTTTCTTTTTGTTTTTTCTTGTGAAAACTGATAAACGTAGATCAAGAATAAGACACTTGAAAGTCTTAACATATCAGTATTAGTATTAACCAAACTGTGTGCATATTCACTGACTTATTTCTGTAAAATTGTGCTCCTCATAAAATAAGGAGAGAGAAAATAATAAATGAGTATATTTTAAAGTGATTTTAAATCCAGTAAATGTTTCTGTACATTTTTACCATTTTAGGACATTTTATCCACTAAAATTGTCTTATTTGATGCAGTAAAATGCCCTGTAATATTCCATAGTCATGACAAACAGATATATATATTGATTAGATTCCACTCAGCACAATATAATTTTCATAATTATTAGGCCTATCACTAACAGCATGCAAAAGTGGGCACCCTGCTGATGAAAATGACTTTTTGATAATTGGGGGAAAAAAATAAAAATAAGTCAGTATTACTATGATAAGTATTACTGTTTACTTACTAAATTTAACATAATAAAAAAAACATAAATGCACTCAGTGCAAAGGTTAAACTGCACATACAACAACGCATTTTTATAATCTTGGGCTAAAATAAACAGAAATTGTGAAAAAAATATACCATGTTTAAGAGTTTTATGGGAAGGACGTGTTAAAGCGTGTTTTCGTACATATTTTTACTTGTTTAAGTTGTTTTATGTGGTGAATTTGTCTTATTGGCAGATCATTTTGCTCATTGTTTTTCATGAAACTGTCATAAGCCAATAGAATAAATGCGTTTTTAGAAATATGAAATATATTGATGAGACTGAAGATGTTTTAATTTGCTCACTGTTCATTTTTTAATTTTTCACTTCGCTTCTTTGCTGTAATATTCATTTTTTTAAACATGTTAAAGTGAGCAGCGCTAATTTTAGGAATTGATCTGCTCCTCCCTGATCACGTGATCACAGCGGCCTTGTGATGTTTGCAGAGGAACTGAGTGACACTGCGGGTCCGTCAGGGTGAATAAACTGGGGCTGGCGCTGGAGGCCAGCGGTCAGCGTGACTTTAATTTTGCAAGCCAAACAAACTTCTAAAGCTCCTCTGCTGCAGCGCTAATGTCCCTGCGTTCCTCTCCCGCAGGTGCCGTGCTGCGAGCCCACCAAGCAACACCTCACGCCCTTCCTCCACCTGGACCACACGGGCAGCCTCGTCATCGCCTCTGTACCGCTGGCCCGTGAGTGCGGCTGCAGACCCGGGACCGGCCCCCAGACCCCCAAACCCTGAGAGGTCATGACCTCAGCTCTGAGTACACCCGCCCCACCCCACCCCCTCCCCTCACATTCCTCTCACTACTCGCTGCTGCTGGGATGACGATCAATAGCAAACACTGTAAATATCTCACATTTCACAGATTTTAATAGCTGAGTGTCCAAGAAGTGGAATTCTGAGAAGAGATAAAGAAATCTGGCTTTGTTCAGCGCTTTCACTGAGAAATCTTCACCCAAGGCCACATCAGGGATCAGATCTCCCCAAACTCTGAGCTCTCGGAGTGTTTTTAGCCATTTTATAGCTGAAGTCTGGCAGGATTTAGACGGTGGTCTCTGAGTGTTCCTCCCAAAAATGTGAGTTTAGCACCCTGCCAGACTTTTCCCAGAGTGGGCCTCTAAAGCTTTCGAGTAAACAGAGTAAAACACACTGATGGCCTCTGCAGCCTCCGCTCTGGAGTGTGTAACACCAACTTTTCTGCACTGATAAAACGGCCTGGAATCTTCACCCCGCTCCAGTTTTAATTGTGAAGGGTTAAAGTCCTCAGAAAAGGTCTTGGAAAGATTTTGAATACTGAGTACATTCGTGGAACGCTCCAAGGCCATTCCATGTCACCATGTCTAATGAGCTTAAAGCTGTTTAAAGGGCCCATATTCTGGAAAATCATAGTTTTGTTTACTTAAATTAAGAGTTTGATGTTTTACAGAAACATTGTTTAAGTGTCTAAATGTTGAAATTAAACAGCAAAATCATCCCATTCACTTAATACATTATCAGCCTGTACAGCCTACAGCGGGTCGGCGCCTCTGTTAATAGAAGTGTCTCAGCCCAGCCAATCAGAACAGAGCTCTTCTACATATATCGGTTGTAAAAGTGCATGAGAAACAGCCTGTTTAATTGTGTGAGATAAAGAGAGGCTGGAAAATTTAATGTAAAAATGAATTGTGTAAAAAAGACAATCACAAAACACAAGGAAGCGAAGGATGTGGGGCCTTTAAACAAGAACCTTTAAACCTTTAAAGAACCTTTTAAGCAAGACGTTTTATTTCATCTCTCAAAGTTCTCAAACCAAAATGATTAAAATAACATAAGATTGTTTATCACTTTATGTGCATAATAACTGCATACATTTATTTACAGTTATTTACATCACTGTTTTATTTTTATGTTGCTATTTTGCTCTATTTTCTCTTTTTTCTAATATATTAAATTGACTGGTTACAAAGTTTGAAGATTTTTGGATACTCAGTAAATTAGAGCCAATCTGAGCCGATTACAGAGCAGATTAATTTTATATTAGACATGTAACAAATGTATAACATTTCATTAAAATAAAAGCTTGATGAAAAAATGTATTTGTGTTTAATCAGAAACGCCTCCACAGATGTGCACGTTAACTGCACAGCTGGCACACCTTCATGCCCAAAAAACCCAAAAAAGTGGCAGTTTGTACAAACTCAGTTCCAGAAAAGTTGGGACGGTGAGTGAAAAGCCCATTAAAACAGGGAGCAATGATCAGTCAGTTCTGATCTGTATTACACTCAAAAAGGTACTTTTCACTGTTTTACCTGATGAGCTTCACGGTGTTTGTAAATATATTTTCCCGATTTGATGCTTCCAGCGTGTTTTTTGATCTTTAACAGCTTGTAATAACCGGGGACTGGAGACCCAAACTGGTCCAGCTGAGAAAGAGGAGTTTTCTTTCCTCTGTTATTTAAGTCTTCAGCTGTGCAGCCATGCAGGGCCTTTTGTTGTTGTATTTTGATCTGAATAAGACACTCGTCTTCAGTTTGAGGCCGTTCTGGACTGCAGGCGGGTCAGTCTAACACTCATCATACGTGGATGTCTTTCCCTGACAGTTTGTCGAAGTGTTCCTGAGCTCATGCAGTGAAATCACCACAGAGATTTCTCTGAATTCTCTGCACTGTAAAGGCTGAAACACCTGAAACCCACAGTTATTCCAGCTGTCGGACTTTTTCACATCACCCGTTAAAGGTTTCTTTGCATCATGAAAGGTTCTTCAGATTGATAGACAACGTGCTGTAGACAGTTCTACAAAGCACCTTTTAGAAAGTGGTTCAATATGGCACCAAAATGGGTTCTTTTGTTGTTACAGGCCTGACATTGCAACAACAGTAGAACCCCTTTTTGGTGATATTTATACCCCTTTTCAAAAAGGTACTGTAGATAACCACTTACAGTGCTCTGCAAACTGCAGTCTGAAGAGCTCTTACACAATGCAAAGAACCCATTAAACAGGCCAAAGGTTCTTTGAGTGTTCATGGTTCTACACAGATCCATTTTCTTTACTAAAGAACCCTTGAAGAACCCTTATTTTAAAAGTGCAGTGTTTTGCTGAAATACAAGTCACTTTCTGTTTTTATTTGCATGTTTTCACCGGCTGACCTGTTTGGGCCGTGTGTGTCCGAGAGGAGATCGTGAAGATGAACTTGACCTATTTGCAGGCTATTGTATTTCATTGTGGGGGCTTCTCGGGTTGCAGAGATTATTCTGGGAGCTGTTTGGCAGTGAATCCTCCTTAATCGTGTCCAGCTCACTGGGCACTCTGGACTCTGGCCAATCTCTCCCTCTCTGTCCTGCTGTTTCTCTGCTTCTTCTCTGTCTCTGTCCATCCTGACAGGCAGACTGAGTGGTGAGACTGAAATGGGCTCAGTGGACGGCCAAACGGAGTGAGTTAACGAGTGAGGGGAAGGAGAGCCAGTTAAGCAAACAGCCGAATTCCGTGAACAGGGAGGGTGTTTTCGCTCCTCTCGAGTAGCTCTGGGACAGAATGGTGTGTGTCCGGTCCTTCTGGCTGCAGTGGGGAACTCTGTGTTCTCTGCTTGCCTTCCTGTTTGCTCAAGACAGTTCGTGGGACTGCACAGAGAAGGATCACCTCCTGAAGGACATTCCAGCAGACCTGGACGTGCCGTCAGAATGCACGCTGGGCTGCACCGCACTGACCTACAGGAGCATTTTAGAGGCACAAGAGAAACTGACCGTCCGCTTCAGGGATTCATACATTGGTGAGTTACAGACACCGAAACGTCTATGTTTCTGCTTTTCCTTCAGATCCATTTGAGGTCTGAACTTAGAAGATTCTCTCATTCGGGTCATTAAACTGAAAAAACATGCTGGCTGGACTTTGTTGTAATATAACTTGACTTGCCGCTATTAGATGACTGTATAGACTGAGCAGCTCACAGCATGAATTTCTATGAAAAATCCAAATAAAAGCTCATAATTTATGCAGCTCAGTATCAAAGCTGACCCCAGAGCTGAGCTCCAAGCAGCTGCACATGTTCCCAGTTAGTGCTAAACTGCATCTTAGCTGTTACAGAATGACTGAGCTAAGCTGAAATATATTTAACTGGGTTTAAATACATCATATTGCACGTTATACCAAACAAACTCATGATAAAAAGCGTATTTTTAACATATTTGTTGTTCATGTCCCATAAAACGAAATATAATAAACAGCTAATCTGAGCAGTAAGTGTGGTATTGCATGCAAACCACTAAATAACATAAAAACTAGTGCAAATAAACATAAATACAGTAAAAATAACACAGTTGTGTTTTTTTAAGTGTTTGAAATGTGAGCTGGATTTCTCATGAATTTTTTGGTCACTTCTCAGTTATTTTTTTGCAAAATTTAGGTTTAATGTAGCGTTTGTGTCGAATCAGGTTGAATACAGACTTTTCAGCATTTCATTTGAGATCCAGTGTTTTTGGTTCTATTTAAGGATCTCACATTGTTAAAGATTCATACACATAACAACAAACTTGCCCTTATTCAGGAAACAAAGCTGAGTGAAGTGGATTATAAAATGGGGTTAAAAGGTCACTGAGATGGACTTTTAGTTTAGAATTCATGGGGAAGCTTCGAATATTGGGTGTAGAAATGAATGATTCACAGGTCTGAGAGAAATGCAGGAATATTGAGTAAATCCTTAAAGTTGGAAACCCATGACATCACATGACAGGCCCTCAGTCAGTTTTCCTGGAATGACCCGGAATGGCTCTCAGCTATTAACTCAGCTCGGGTCACTGAAGCTGTAAGCAGGTGAAACAGTGCTTAGCAGCACTTTTCTGGGGAAATTCTTCTCCTGAGCTGGAGGTCCAGGTGAGCTGAATGACCCAGTGTTGGTGGTGTTCAGCATTAAAGCGATGCTTCAATAGAAAATGACATTTAAACTGATTTTACCTGTAAATGTAGTCTCTGCAGCCAAACAGACAAAAGTTTGCTTCACAACAAGTAACAAGTAACAAGTGTGTCTGATTACTAGACATCGCACGGTCCTGTGCAAAAGTTTTGGCACCTGGTCAAATGTATGTATTTGCTGTTTTTCTGAGTGTAAATAAGTTAAACATCATCTACAGAGACTCAGTACTGAACACTTTCATACACAGTTACTGTTTACTGAATTGATCACATTGGAGAAAATAGAGTTATGAAGGTTATGGCACATTTTAGGCTTTCAGATGTTAAATTCAGCAAGTAAAGAGATACTTCGCTCTCTGTACAGGCTGTAATATGGAACTTTTCCATATATAAAATTGGACTTTTCCATATGACCCTAACCCTAACCCTGTAAAACCAGAATATGATGATTTGCAAATCCTTTTCAACTGATATTCAACTGAATACACTACAAAGATGAAATATTTATAATAATAATAATAAATAATAATAAATTACATTTATATAGCGCCTTTCACAAACCCAAGGTCACTTCACATAGCAAAAAAAAACTATTCAGAGGAGGAGGAAGAAAAATTAAACGGAAAAGTCTTTAAGTCAGATTTAAAAGAGGAAAGAGCAGAGCCTCCCTGAGGGATTGAGGAAGAGAATTCCAGAGTTTGGGGGCTGTGGCACTAAAGGACCTCCCTCCCAAGGTGGAAAGTCTGGTGCTGGAACAGCAAGTAAGTTATTGCTAGAAGACCTGAGAGAGCGAGAGGGAGTGTAAGAGGTCAGCAGTTCTCTGAGGGAGGGGGGAGCAGGTTATGCAAAGCTTTGAAAGTGAGAAGTAAGATTTTAAACTTTATTCGGGACGGAACCGGCAGCCGGCATAGCTGAGAGAGAACGGGGGTGATATGAGCTGAACGCTGAGTGTGGGTGAGAACTCCAGCTGCAGAGCTCTGACTGTCCTGTAGCTTTTGGATAGACTTTTTTTTTGGATAGACATTTTTAATGTTCAAACAGATAAACTTTATTGTTCTTTGCAAATATTCACTCATTTTGAATTTGATGCCTGCAGCACGTTCCAGAGAAGTTGGGACAGGGGCGTGTTTCCCACTGTGTTACATCACCTTTCCTTTAACACTCAATAAGCGTTTGGGAACTGAGGACACTGATTGTTGAAGCTTTGTAGGTGGAATTCTTTCCCATTCCTGCTTGAAGTCCAGCTTCAGCTGCTCAGCAGTCCGGGGTCTCTGCTGGCATATTTCGAGCTTCATAATCAATCAATCAATCAATCAATCAATCAATCAGAGAAGCCGGCGGCATTTCTGGGTGGTGTTGATATGTGGCTTCGCTTTGCATGGCAGAGTTTTAACCTGCACTTGTAGATGGAGCGACGAACTGAGTTCACTGACAGTGGTTTTCCGAAGTGTTCCTGAGCCCATGTGGGAATATCCGTTAAGGAATGATGTGGGTTTTTAATGCAGAGCCGCCTGAGGGGTCGAAGGTCACAGGCATTCAGTGCTGGTTTTCTGCCTCACTGCTTACCTGCAGAGATTTCTCCAGATTCTCTGAATCTTTTGATGATATTATGGACTGTAGATGATGAAATCCCTAAATTCCTGCAGTTGCATGTTGAGAAACGTTGTTCTTAAACTGTTGGACTATTTGCTCACGCAGTTGTTCACTAAGTGGTGAACCTCACCCGTCCTTGCTTGTGAACGACTGAGCCTTTCAGGGATGCTCCCTTTATACCCAATCATGACACTCACCTGTTTCTAGTTAACCTGTTCACCTGTGGAATGTTCCAAACAGGTGTTTTTTGAGCATTCCGCAACTTTCCCAGTCTTTTGTTCTTCTTCTATAAATGAAATATAAATAAATGAAACGTGTTGCAGGCATCGAATTCAAAATGAGTGAATATTTGCAAAAAACAATAAAGTTTATCCGTTTGAACATTAAATATCTCGTCTTTGTAGTGGATTCAGTTGAATAGAGGCTGAAAAGGATTTGCAAATCATCATATTCTGTTTTTATTTATCCTTTACACAACATCCCAACTTCACTGGAATTGGGGTTGTAATTAGTTAATTTAGCTACTTTAAAGCACTGATACAGGTGATCAACTGTGCACTTACAGCTTGTAGAATCACCACAGAAAGGCTCTGACCAACAGAATGGGGCGCTGCACTTCATTCTAAGGTCGTGAGCTAGAGAGGTATAAACCCCCCCCCCCCCCCCCCCCCCCCCCGCACTGGGCTGTGGGTCACATTCTCTGGAGTGATGGATACTCTGGAGTGATGGAGCTCCATCCAGTACCTTTGGACTGACCATCCAACATCAGTACCTGACCTCACTAATGTTCAATCAAATCCTCACAGCAATGTTCAACATCTAGAGTAAAGCCTTCCCGGAAGAGTAGAGACTGTCAGTGCAGCACAGACTATTAACACCTTCATTTCAGATGGAACTGTAGAGTGGAGAGACTTTTGGAGATCTGGTGTAAAGCTAGCTAATGTCCATTTATGTGTCCCCTGTCTTTGTGCAGGAGAAGCTGAGCAGTACTGCTGGTCCCCAAAGATCAAGTGCAGCCCTGGCCAACAGCTGCAGAACGCCTTCGTTCTCCTTCCTGTGGATCTATCAGTGGTGAATGGGGAGACCCTCAGACTTCAGGTCAGCTCGGCAGATGTTGCTGTGGAAACGCTGCATCAACACGCTGGACATTCTCTGTTGCCCTCTGACTGCGGCCTTCGCTTCGACGTCATGGAGCACCTCGCCAGGAAGCTCCAGCAGGCTCTGTGCGTCAAAGTCCTCCCGCAGGAGCACACTCTGAGATGTCCACCATTCCTGGTCACAACCTGGAAGCACCGGAGCCAGGGAGAAGGGTGAAGGGAACGCAGGATTCCAGTGAGGTTATGGACAATGACCAGGAAAAGCACTCGGAAGATCAGCTTTGTACATAAACACTTAATAAGCCAGTAGACATTAGAGCTCATAGCACCACACAGACATTTATTGGACACACGTTACTCAGAGGTGGGTGGTGACCGGTGCCATTACTCAGTTAAACAGACTGACCTTTGATGGATTTGCACTTGCTTATGTATTTTCAATGATGCTTTTATCTTTAAATATTCATTGTATTTTCAATATTCAGCAGAGAACTTTTACTCCGATCAATTTCAGTCATTAACGTTTAGTTTCTGATTCCTTTTTGGGTTTAATTAGTGATTTGCAGTTAACCAGTGGATGTAACCAGTGGGTAGAACCAGTGGGTGTAATCAGTGGGTGGAACCAGTGGGTGTAATCAGTGGGTGTAATCAGTGGGTTTAACCAGTGGGTGTAATCAGGGGGTTTAACCAGTGGGTGTATTCAGTGGGTGGAACCAGTGGGTGTATTCAGTGGGAGTAACCAGTGGGTGTAATCAGGGGGTTTAACCAGTGGGTGTATTCAGTGGGTGGAACCAGTGGGCGGAACCAGTGGGAGTAACCAGTTGGTGTAATCAGGGGGTTTAACCAGTGAGTGTAATCAGTGGGTGGAACCAGTGGGTGGAACCAGTGGGAGTAACCAGTGGGTGGAACCAGTGGGTGTAATCAGTGGGTGTAATCAGGGGGTTTAACCAGTGGGTGTAATCAGTGGGTGGAACCAGTGGGTGTAATCAGTGGGTGTAATCAGTGGGTGTAACCAGTGGGTTTAACCAGTGGGTGTAATTAGTGGGTGTAACCAGTGGGTGTAATTAGTGGGTGTAACCAGTGGGTGTAACTAGTGGGTGTAATCAGTGGGTGTAATTAGTGGGTGTAATTAGTGGGTGTAATTAGTGGGTGTAATCAGTGGGTGTAACCAGTGGGTGTAATCAGTGGGTGTAACCAGTGGGTGTAACCAGTGGGTGTAATCAGTGGGTGTAATCAGTGGGTGTAACCAGTGGGTGTAATTAGTGGGTGTAACTGAAATTTGTCCCTGAGACAAATGAAAACAGTGATGTCAGAGATATGCAGCCTAAACCTGCTCTCTGGTAAACGTTACTGCAAAGAAATAAAGACTGCAGTAAATTAAATTTACAAAAAACCACAGCAGAAGAACAGAAACTATATAAAAGGGAATTCCACCAATTCTTTAAAATTCCTGCATAATTAAGTGTTTGATGTAATCAGAGCGGTTCAGAGCGGTTTGGTGTGAAACGCTCTGTTCTAGATAAACTCACCAAGTCAGAGCCGCTCACAGTGGTGGTGATGGGAACCAGACGTCCCTCTAAAAGCTCCTACAGAAAGTTCCTACATGAACTGGTTCTGAATTCACTGCCTGATGACTGAGACGCTGTTTTATGAGAGTTTAGAGAACTTCAACTCCATTCATGGTGGAGGGAGAGCAGCAAAATCGTCCCCAAAGAAAACTCATTATTCCAGATTTTCCACTATTTTCCATCATCAACATTCCATATAAGCTCAGAAGACTCGTGTAGGTTCTCTGGTGGTTCTGGATGGTAAATAAAGTGTCTATATCTGTGTTGTAGTCATGGTGACGCCTGGTTCCCATCACCACCACTGGAAAGACGTCTGAACCACTTCAGACGAAACCACTCTAGATGACTCTGACTGCACAATCAAGTCCTAAACTATAAAAATTCCCCATTAAGAATTAAGCAGCTTCCAGAACTGCAGTGGGATGTCTGAGTCCATCCAGCTGTCAGTACTGAACTGTGGTAAGCTGGACTCTGTTCTGCTCTTTGGATCCATTTGGTCTTAAATAAAATGATAAACCTTGAATGTCAAAGTGTGATTAATCACAAAGAAGCACAGCAGCTGAACTGAGTGTTAATGATTAAATTAAAGTGAGTAAAAACTTGTGTTTGTTTTTCAGCTTCAGAAAGTGTTTATGTTCATTATTGAGTCTGTAAAACGTGATGAAAAGTGAAAATGTGCTTTTGTATTTTTACCTCTCCTTTCTGTCCTACTGCTACTATTAGACTGAAATAAATGAGTTTGTTGTACCAGCTGGAGTCGGCGTTATGTCTTCATCACACACAACCCCAATTCCAGTGAAGTTGGGACGTTGTGTAAAACATGAATAAAAACAGAATACGATGATCTGCAAATCCTTTTCAACCTACATTCAACTGAATCCACTACAAAGACGAGATATTTAATGTTCAAATGGATAAACTTTGTTGTTTTTTGCAAATATTCACTCATTTTGAATTTGATGCCTGCAGCACGTTCCAGAGAAGTTGGGACAGGGGCGTGTTTCCCACTGTGTTACATCACCTTTCCTTTAACACTCAATAAGCGTTTGGGAACTGAGGACACTGATTGTTGAAGCTTTGTAGGTGGAATTCTTTCCCATTCCTGCTTGATGTACAGCTTCAGCTGCTCAGCAGTCCGGGGTCTCCGCTGTCGTATTTTAAGCTTCATAATGCGCCACACATTTTCAATGGGAGACGGTCTGGACTGCAGGCAGGTCATTCTAGTACCCGCACTCTTTTACTACGAAGCCACGCTGTTGGAACACTTGCAGAATGTGGCTTGGCATCGTCTTGCTGAAATAAGCAGGACGTCCCTGAAAAAGATGTTGCTTGGATGGCAGCAGATGTTGCTCCAAAACCTGTATGGACCTTTCAGCATTAATGGGGCCTTCACAGATGTGCAGGTTACCCCTGCCATGGGCACTAACACCCCCCCACACCATCAGAGATGCTGGCTTTTGAACTTTCGAAAGAATCCGGACAGTCCTTTTCCTCTTTGGCCCGGAGGACACGACGTCCATGATTTCCAGAAACAGTGTGAAATGTGGACGCGTCAGACCACAGGACACTTTTCCACTCTGCGTCAGTCCATCTCAGATGAGCTCGGCCCAGAGAAGCCGGCAGCGTTTCTGGGTGGTGTTGATATGTGGCTTCGCTTTGCATGGCAAAGTTTTAACCTGCACTTGTAGATGGAGTGACAAACTGAGTTCACTGACAGTGGTTTTCCGAAGTGTTCCTGAGCCCATGTGGGAATATCCGTTACAGAATGATGTGGGTTTTTAATGCCGTGCCACCTGAGGGGTCGAAGGTCACGGGCATTCAGTGTTGGTTTTCTGCCTCACCGCTTACCTGCAGAGATTTCTCCAGATTCTCTGAATCTTTTGATGATATTATGGACTGTAGATGATGAAATCCCTAAATTCCTTGCAGTTGCACTTTGAGAAACGTTGTTCTTAAACTGTTGGACTATTTGCTCACGCAGTTGTTCACTAAGTGGTGAACCTCTCCCCGTCCTTGCTTGTGAACGACTGAGCCTTTCAGGGATGCTCCCTTTATACCCAATCATGACACTCACCTGTTTCCAATTAACCTGGTCACCTGTGGAATGTTCCAAACTGGTGTTTTTTGAGCATTCCTCAACTTTCCCAGTCTTTTGTTTGCCCCTGTCCCAACTTCTTTGGAGCGTGTTGCAGGCATCAAATTCAAAATGAGTGAATATTTGCAAAAAACAAAATAAAGTTTATCTGTTTGAACATTAAATATCTCGTCTTTGTAGTGGATTCAAGTGAATATTTAGCCTGTTTAGTCTGATTAGTCTGTTTAGCCTGTGTGATGCTGGGCAAGGCGCTGGGCAAGATGCTGGGCGAGATGCGGGATGAGACGCTAGGCATGATGCTGGCGAGTCGCTGGGCAAGATGCGGCGCGAGATGCGGGATGTGATGCGGGGTGAGATGCTGGGCGAGGTGTTGGGCGAGATGCAGGGTGTGATGCAGGGTGAGACGCTGAGTGAGATGCGGGGCAAGATGCTGGGTGAGGTGCTGGGCGAGATGCGGGGTGAGATGCCTGGCATGATGCTGGGCGAGGCGCTGGGCGAGATGCGGGGCGTGTTGCGGGGTGAGATGCTGGGCGAGGTGTTGGGCGAGAGGCAGGGTGTGATGCAGGGTGAGATGCTGGGTGTGATGCTGGGCATGAGTGCTGGGTGCGATGCTGGGCGTGATGCTGGGCGAGATGCTGGACGAGGCACTGGGCGAGATGCGGGGCGAGATGCAGGGCGAGACGTTGGGTGAGATACAGGGTGAGACGTTGGGCGAGACGCTGGGCGAGATGCTGGGCATGATGCTGGGTGACATGCTGGGCGTGATGCAGGGCGAGATGCGGGTTGAGACACTGGGCGAGACGTTGGGCGAGACACTGGGCGTGTGTGCTGTTATTTCAGGTCTGGTCAGATGTCTGTGTAATGCAGGGATCCTGTAGCAGCGAATCACAGGAGGATTTCTGAGCATCACATCTATAAATTAATAACATCACAACCGATTAGCTTTAAAGTTAATCACCACCAACCCGTGAAGTCAACACTGCGCTTGTTTATAAAGTTCTAATAACTTTGACTCTGGGCCCTCAGTAGTAATAACTGTGACGGTACTGCCCGGCTGTGGACATGAGTGTTCCTGAAGGTCTTTTCCCACTTTAACCACAGGATGGTGCTCTAGAACAAGCATCTATTCTCAAGAGTTCTTTATAGAAGTTGATGGTTTTATTTAGAGTTCTATCTGGAACTCCAGACTGATATCTGTTCTGCAGACTGGTATGTGTTAAATGTGGTTCTGTATAGAATCAGCTACTTTAAGATCAGTGGCTGCTGTTACAGCTTCTATTATCTCCATAAAAAAGCACTGACCGCTAGACGCTCTGGAGCAGCTGCTCATGATCCTAAGGTCACCCCATCCAACTATTAATAGCCTTTACTTCAGAAATAACGCCAGACAGTAACACATCTCTCTCTATCTCTCTCTCTCTCTCTCTCTCTCTCTCTCTCTGTCTCTCTCTCTCTCTTTCTCCCTGTCTCTCTCTCTCTCTCCCTCTTTCTCTCTGTCTCTCTCTGTCTCTCTCTCTCTCTCTCTGTCTCTCTCTCTCTGTCTCTCTCTCTGTCTCTCTGTCTCTCTTTCTCTCTCTGATTCCCTCTCTCTGACTCTCTCTCTCGGAATCTCTCTCTCTCTAACTCTCTCTCTCCCTCTTTCTCTCTCCCTCTTTCTCTCTGTCTCTCTCTCTCTCCCTCTTTCTCTCTGTCTCTCTCTCTCTCCCTCTTTCTCTCTGTCTCTCTGTCTCTCTCTCTCTCTCCTTCTTTCTCTCTGTCTCTCTCTCTCTCCCTCTTTCTCTGTGTCTCTCTCTCTCTCTTTGTCTCTCCCTCTTTCTCTCTGTCTCTCTCTCTCCCTCTCTCTCTATCTGTGTCTCTCTCTCTCTTTCTGATTCCATCTCTCTGACTCTCTCTCTCTCTGAATCTCTGTCTCTCTCTCTCCCTCTCTCTCTCTGCCTCTCTCTCTCTCTGTGTCTCTCTCTCTCTTTCTCTCTCTGATTCCCTCTCTCTGACTCTCTCTCTCTGAATCTCTGTCTCTCTCTCTCCCTCTCTCTCTCTGCCTCTCTCTCTCTCTCTGTGTCTCTCTCTCTCTTTCTCTCTCTGATTCCCTCTCTCTGAATCTCTGTCTCTCTAACTCTCTCTCCGACTTTCTCTATGACTCTCTCTCTCTCTTTGTCTCTCGCTCTCTCTCTGACTCTCTCTCCCTCCCTCTTTCTCTCTGTCTCTCTCTCTCTGTCTCTCTCTCTTTCTCTCTCTGACTCCCTCTCTCTGACTCTCTCTCCGACTTTCTCTCTGACTCTCTATCTCTGACTCTCTCTCCGACTTTCTCTATGACTCTCTCTGACTCTATCTCTCTTACTCTCTTTTTCTCTGACTCAATTCAATTCAGTAAGCTGTATTGGAATGACCATATTCAGGTACAGTATTGCCAAAGAACTGTCATAAAGAAGAACAAGAAAAATGAACATTTAGAACAGAGTATAAGAACTCTTCATTTCATTTGTAATGTAATGTAAAAATGATTATGAAAGAATCGCATTAGAGGAAAAATAGTAAAAGTAGGGGTTTGGAGTGAAGGAAAAAAATAAATAAAAATAAATAAATAATAAAATTTAAATAACTATTTAAACATTACAAACAGGGCAGTTTTTGATATCGTTTGTGTGTGTCTTTGTGTACCTGTGTGTTTGGGTGTAGTGTGTGTGTGTGTGTTTGTGTGTGTGTGTGCGTGTGAGTGTTGTGTATGTCTGGCCTCTCTGAGTAACCAGCTCTGTCTGAGAGCTCACAGTGAGAGCACAGTCTGGCCTCTCTGAGAAACCAGCTCTGTCTGAGAGCTCACAGTGAGAGCACAGTCTGGCCTCTCTGAGAAACCAGCTCTGTCTGAGAGCTCACAGTGAGAGCACAGTCTGGTCTCTCTGGGTAACCAGCTCTGTCAGAGAGATCACAGTGAGAGCACAGTCTGGCCTCTCTGGGTAACCGGCTCTGTCTGAGAGCTCACAGTGAGAGCACAGCCTTGCCTCTCTGGGTAACCAGCTCTGTCTGAGAGCTCACAGTGAGAGCACAGTCTGGCCTCTCTGAGAAACCAGCTCTGTCTGAGAGCTCACAGTGAGAGCACAGGCTGGCCTCTCTGGGTAACCAGCTCTGTTTGAGAGCTCTCAGTGACAGCACAGCCTGGCCTCTCTGGGTAACTGGCTCTGTCTGAGAGCTCACAGTGAGAGCACAGCCTGGCCTCTCTGGGTAACCAGCTCTGTCTGAGAGCTCACAGTGAGAGCACAGTCTGGCCTCTCTGAGAAACCAGCTGTGTCTGAGAGCTCACAGTGAGAGCACAGTC
>NC_051226.1:33390-94437 GCF_015220715.1 Pygocentrus nattereri
AACTTTAAACCCAACTCAGCCAGTGCCATCCGTAGTCACCCACTGGGGACGTCTACGAGGTAGGCCCGTGCATAACGATGACCCTTGACTTATTGAGGGCATCGTATACCCCGCCAGTGCCACCCATAATTCACTTACCAGGGACGTGTACGAGGTAGGCCCGTGCACCCGCCAGGGCCACCCGTAAACCCATCAGGGACATGTACGAGGTGGGCCCGGGCACCCCGCTAGTGTCACCCGTAATTCACCCACCAAGGTCATGTACGAGGTAGACCTATGCAACGCAAGTGTCACCCGTGTTTCACTCACTAGGGACGTACATGAGGTAGGCCGATGCACCCCGCCAGTGCCACCCGTAATTCACGCACCAGGGATGTATACGAGGTAGGCCCGTGCACCCGCCAGGGCCACCCGTAAACCCACCAGGGACATGTACGAGGTGGGCCCGGGCACCCCGCTAGTGTCACCCGTAATTCACCCACCAAGGTCATGTACGAGGTAGACCCATGCAACGCAAGTGTCACCCGTGTTTCACTCACTAGGGACGTACACGAGGTAGGCCGATGCACCCCGCCAGTGCCACCCGTAATTCACGCACCAGGGATGTATACGAGGTAGGCCCGTGCACCCGCCAGGGCCACCCGTAAACCCACCAGGGACATGTACGAGGTGGGCCCGGGCACCCCGCTAGTGTCACCCGTAATTCACCCACCAAGGTCATGTACGAGGTAGACCCATGCAACGCAAGTGTCACCCGTGTTTCACTCACTAGGGACGTACACGAGGTAGGCCGATGCACCCCGCCAGTGCCACCCGTAATTCACCCACCAGGGACGTGTATGAGGTAGGCCCGTGCAACTCGCCAGTGCCACTCGTGGTTCAAACACGAGGTAGGCCCGTGCACCCTGCCAGTGCCACCAGTAGTCATCCATTGGGTGCAGTTAACTCTCGCTATTGGTCTCTGTCCCTCTGGTATAATTAGAATTATGCTCTATGTGGTAAACATTTTTCGAATCCCCAACAGGAGCCGCTCCGCTGTAACTGTTAGTGAAAACAGTTAGAAACATTAAAAATAAATATAATTATGTTTAAATAAACCATTAAAATTATACAAAATAATCTCCACGGCAACTGTAGTGGAGAGAGAAAAAATAGGAATTATTAAATTACACAAAATAATCTCCACGGCAACTGTAGTGGAGAGAGAAAAAATAGGAATCATTAAATTAGACACAAATAATCTCCACGGCAACTGTAGTGGAGAGAGAGAAAATCTAAAGACTTAGAAAAATAGATATAATTATTTTAATGAGAATAGTTTTTTAAATAAATCATTAAACCATATATATCAATCTCCACGGCAACTGTAGTGGAGAGGAAAAAATAGGAAGGAAACATAATTAAATGACTGGGCCTGTACCTGGAATGTCCAGCAGGGGCCGCTCCACAGCAACTGCAGTGGAGAAAACAGTACATGAAGAAGTGGCAATTCACTGGGTTAGCCGCTACCCACATGGAAAACGGGAAGCAATGCTCCTGCACCTGGAATCTCCAGCAGGAGTTGCTTCACTACAGCTGTAGGTGAGATTAAATAGGGAGATTTAGATTGATAGATTAATTTATACTTTTATTTCTGTACTGTAGGACAGAAAAACAGAAGGAGCGTGACTCATTTGGAAGGGGAAAATCACGGCTCCTGCAGCTGTAATCTCCAGCAGGAGCCGTTCTACTACAACTGTAGGTGAGAAAATAGAGCCATATAAAGCTAGAATAGGCAGTTGGGTTATCCATGACCCATCTGGAAGAGTAGAATCAGTGGTCCTGTATCTGGAATCTCCAGCAGGAGCCGTTCCACTGCAACGGGAGGGGTGTAAACCTAGACTTAACTCCTAGGCTTAGCCTTAAGCTAACCCTAGACTCTAAAACCCAACCCTAACACCTAACCTTAACCGTAGACTACCTTAAACCTAATCTTTAACCCAAATTTTAACTTTAGACTAACCATAAACCTAAATCTTAACCCTAACCTTAACCTCACCCTAACCATAACCAATTAACCCTAATTTTTATTACCCTAACTGTAACCCATTAACCCTAATTTTTATTACCCTAAATATAACCAATTAACCCTAATTTTTATTACCCTAACTATAACTAATTAACCCTAATTTTTATTACCCTAACTATAACCAATTAACCCTAATTTTTATTACCCTAACCATAACCTAGAGGTTAATAATTAATAAATAGAATAATTTAATTGGACATGGGACACAAGCCTGGGCATGATCACCCTATGGCTGGCCGCCTCGGATGAAGGTGTATAGTGTTTAAAGGCTGAAACACCTGATGACTCTGAGGTACACTACTGATGATGTGTCCTAAAATTTCTTCATTTACTTCTTTAGTCATAACATATTTTAGGTAATAAAATTAATTTAATTTATACTACACCCCAAAACCCAATTACTGAGTGTGATTTAGCACCGTTGTGGACATGAGACCTGATGAGATGATTTCTGAGCCTGATGGTTTGTAAGAGGTCGGCCCGTGCACAACGATGACCCTTGATTTTCTTCGAGGGCATCGGATACTCAGGGTTTATAACCCTGAACTTTAAACCTAACCCTAACCCTAACCCTAACCCTAACCCTAACCCTAAACCCTAACCCTAACCCTAACCCTAAACCCTAACCCTAACCCTAACCCTAACCCTAAACCCTAACCCTAACCCTAACCCTAACCCTAAACCCTAACCCTAACCCTAACCCTAACCCTAAACCCTAACCCTAACCCTAACCCCTAACCCTAACCCTAACCCTAAACCCTAAACCCTAAACCCTAACCCTAACCCAACCCTAACCCTAACCCTAACCATAAACCTAAATCTTAACCCTAACCTCTAACCATAAACCTAAATCTTAACCCTAACCTTAACCTCACTCTAACCATAACCAATTAACCCTAATTTTTATTACCCTAACTGTAACCCATTAACCCTAATTTTTATTACCCTAACTATAACTAATTAACCCTAATTTTTATTACCCTAACTATAATCAATTAACCCTAATTTTTATTACCCTAACCATAACCTAGAGGTTAATAATTAATAAATAGAATAATTTAATTGGACATGGGACACAAGCCTGGGCATGATCACCCTATGGCTGGCCGCCTCGGATGAAGGTGTATAGTGTTTAAAGGCTGAAACACCTGATGACTCTGAGGTACACTACTGATGATGTGTCCTAAAATTTCTTCATTTACTTCTTTAGTCATAACATATTTTAGGTAATAAAATTAATTTAATTTATACTACACCCCAAAACCCAATTACTGAGTGTGATTTAGCACCGTTGTGGACATGAGACCTGATGAGATGATTTCTGAGCCTGATGGTTTGTAAGAGGTCGGCCCGTGCACAACGATGACCCTTGATTTTCTTCGAGGGCATCGGATACTCAGGGTTTATAACCCTGAACTTTAAACCTAACCCTAACCCTAACCCCTAAACCCTAAACCCTAACCCTAACCCTAACCCTAACCCTAAACCCTAACCCTAACCCTAACCCTAACCCTAAACCCTAACCCTAACCCTAACCCTAACCCTAAACCTAAACCCTAACCCTAACCCTAACCCTAACCCTAAACCCTAACCCTAACCCTAAACCCTAACCCTAACCCTAACCCTAACCCTAAACCCAGCCCTAAAACCTAACCGTAACCCCAGCCCTAACCCTAACCCCTAACCCTAACCCCTAACCCTAACCCCTAACCCTAACCCCTAACCTAACCCTAACCTCTAACCCTAACCCCTAACCCTAACCTAACCCTAACCTAATCAAACACTAAACCGTACTCCCTAAACTGATCAAACACTAAACCGTACTCCCTAAACTGATCAAACACTAAACCGTACTCCCTAAACTAATCAAACACTAAACCGTACTCCCTAAACTAATCAAACACTTAACCGTACTCCCTTAACCAATCCAAACCCTTAAACGTACTGCCTAAACCAATCCAAACACTTAACCGTACTCCCTAAACCAATCCAAACACTTTACCACACTCCCTAAACCAATCGAAACACTTTACCACACTCCCTAAACCAATCGAAACACTTAACCACACTCCCTAAACCAATCCAAACACTTAACCACTCTCCCTAAACCAATCCAAACACTTAACCACTCTCCCTAAACCAATCCAAACACTTAACCGTACTCCCTAAACCAATCCAAACACTTAACCGTACTCCCTAAACCAATCCAAACACTTAACCGTACTCCCTAAACCAATCGAAACACTTAACCGTACTCCCTAAACCAATCGAAACACTTAACCGTACTCCCTAAACCAATCGAAACACTTAACCGTACTCCCTAAACCAATCGAAACACTTAACCACTCTCCCTAAACCAATCGAAACACTTAACCGTACTCCCTAAACCAATCGAAACACTTAACCGTACTCCCTAAACCAATCGAAACACTTAACCACTCTCCCTAAACCAATCGAAACACTTAACCACTCTCCCTAAACCAATCGAAACACTTAACCGTACTCCCTAAACCAATCCAAACACTTAACCACACTCCCTAAACCAATCCAAACACTTAACCACACTCCCTAAACCAATCCAAACACTTAACCACACTCCCTAAACCAATCCAAACACTTAACCACTCTCCCTAAACCAATCCAAACACTTAACCACACTCCCTAAACCAATCCAAACACTTAACCACACTCCCTAAACCAATCCAAACACTTAACCACACTCCCTAAACCAATCCAAACACTTAACCACTCTCCCTAAACCAATCCAAACACTTAATCATACTCCCTAAATTATAATAACACTAAAATACAGCCCCTACGCAATCATAACTCTGTTCATCTACTAACACCTAGACTAAAAAACCCCAACACTAAACTAAAAACAGTAAATACTAAACGATACACACCACAACACAACACACACTACACCACAACACACCGCACAACACACACTGCACTTCACAACGCACCACACACACCACACTACACACATAGGCAGCACACACAGCGCACTGCACCACACAACACACTACAACACACATTACACCACAACACACCGCACAACACACACTGCACTTCACACCACATACAGCGCACCACACACCACCTCACAACACACACGGCACACACATGCAGCACACTGCACCACGACACACCACACCTCACAACACACACTGCACCACATTGCACACACAACATGCAGTGCACAACACACACAGCGCACCACACTGCACCTCACAACACACACGGCACACACATGCAGCACACACACAGCGCACTGCACCACAACACACACTGCACCACATTGCACACACATCATGCAGTGCACAACACACACCGCACACTGCACCACAACACACCACACACACACAACGCACTGCACAACACACCACCACACACTGCACTAGCTAACCTAACCCTAAAACTTTCAATCTAATCCCTAACCTATATAACCAGACCCCACCCAATCTGTAGTCAGGGGACCCAACAACGGGCCCCCCGACTTTAACCATAGATGGACCCCAAACTACAGAACACGAGTTCGGGAGCCCGGCGTTCGTCCCTTTAGGGAGAACAGAGTGAGTGATCCCCTGAAGAGGGGATCGAGTACATAGAATACAGCATTAAACCCAGAACCACACTAAAATGAGTAAAGCTTTAGAGGACGGTAGATTCTCAAGAAAAATATGCAAATTTTCCCAATATGCGAATCCTTCCAATAGACCAATGGCAACAACTCCACATCCTTAAATGATTAGATAGAGACTTAGAACCTATGAAAACATACCAAAATTCCCCCAAATAGGCGAATTCTCCCAATATGCAAATGAGGAACAACTTCACATCTTTAAATGTTAATAACTTTTAAACAAAATTAGATAGAGACGTAGAACTTTTTGCTAATAAAACTACACACTTTTCCCAACAATACTACATCATAAAACCATACGCATTCACCCCGATGGAATTTACTACTGCTAAGATAGACTAGGCTTACCAAAACCACAATACATTTAGGTGGGGGGAGCGCTGATGGTAGAAGCTTGACTCATCCTACATCTTTAAAGGTAAGGGATGAGTCCGCCATTGGTGTACAACCCCAAACAGGAGAGCCAAAGCGGTAGAAGCTTGGTATCTTCCCAGAAAAATTTCAGTGTTGGCTAACACCAGCCTGGAATTCAAAGGGAAGTTATCCGCCGGCTTGGATCTCCGCCCAAGACTGTCTGGGGGGTGACGTATTGCACGGTACCTACCTTCCCGGGGCTTGGAGTCGATCACCTGGCAACGGGTGATTGCGGCACGGTTTCCGATTCTGAGGGTCCTGGGAGGCAGTGATCGGTTCGCGGCTGGCCCTGGGCCTTTGGTCTTTGGATTCCGAGCTCTGGTGTATGCCAGGGTGGGCCTAAAGGCCTGTCTGGCTGACCTGGGTAACCTAGCGGTGCTAACAAAGGGTCAGTTTGGCAGGAGGTAAGTATTCAGCCCCCCTGGGTCCACTAGGACAGCACGCAGGGACGGTGGTCTGGGGCATACAGACCTTAAATGAGCGCCCAGTCTCCTACTTATATTAATAGCAATAACAGTGATAATGACAATAATAATAAAAAGGAAACTAATTACTTTCTAAAGGATAAAATAACTAAATTGGACATGGGACACAAGCCTAGGCATGATCAACCTATGGCTGGCCGCCTCGGACGAAGGTGTATAGTGTTTAAAGGCCGAAACACCTGATGACTCTGAGGTACACTACTGATGATGTGTCCTAAAATTTCTTAATCTACTATTTCTGTACTCTAATTTATCCACATATAAGGAATAATTCTCTTAGATATTTTTAATAATAAGAAAAACTAAAATACCAGGCGATTAGTAGGTAAGCTAACGATAATGTGTCCTAAAATGTCTTAATGTATTATCTCACACCTGTTCGTTCTCTGACTTGCCGTTGTGGGAAGGAGAATGAATGGGTGAAAAACATAGGCCAAATCAGGCCTCGAGGGTGCCCTGCTCAGTCTAGTGGCGCACTTCTCTCTTCACCTCTTTGTTCTTTGCCTCGCGAAGCAGTTAGAAGAATCAAATATAAATACAACTCTAATTTATCCATATATAAGGAATAATTCTCTTAGTAAATTAAAAAACCTAAAATACCAGACTACTAGTAGGTGCCCTAATGATAATGTGTCCTAAAAATTTCTTAAATATATTATCTCACACCTGTTCGTTCTCTGACTTGCCGTTGTGGGAAGGAGAATGAATAGGTGAAAAACATAGGCCAAATCAGGCCTCGAGGGTGCCCTGCTCAGTCTAGTGGTGCACACTTCTCTTCACCTCTTTGTTCTTTGCCTCGCGAAGCAGTTAGAAGAATCAAATATAAATACAACTCTAATTTATCCATATATAAGGAATAATTCTCTTAGTAAATTAAAAAAAACCTAAACTACCAGACTACTAGGAGGTGCGCTAATGATAATGGGTCCTAAAATTTCTTAATATATTATCTCACACCTGTTCGTTCTCTGACTTGCCGTTGTGGGAAGGAGAATGAATGGGTGAAAAACATAGGCCAAGTCAGGATTTCAGTTTCAAAATGGGAGATTTAACAGATCAAACCCTAATCCAAACCTGCATTTCCCTAATAGAAGGGATAATGCTAATTTTTTGAACAATCAGCTGGGTTATCCAAAACCCAGTTGGAAAAACAGAAACAATACTTCAATACGTGGAATGTCCAGCAGGGGCCGCCCTGCTACAACTGTTGGAGAGAGAAGAGGAGAAAGAGTCAGGCAAAGACACTACAATCAGCTGAGTTTTCCAAGACCCAGCTGGAGAGACAGAAATAATGACCCTGGATTTGGAATCTCCAGCAGGGATCACACCACTGGAACTGCAAAAAGAAAAAAAGCGGAAAGAGTTAGACAGAATAAAAATAAAAATCCTAGGAAAGAAAAAACACACACACACCAAAATGAACTAAATAGAAATAACCCTGAATATAAGAAATTCAGCACATTGGTGAAACAATTATTTAATTTAATTCGCTCACACCACCACCTGGAAAAGGTGGCACTACATTCAGAGGCGGAGCCCCCCACCTTTATCAGACTCACCAATTATTTCGGGGAGGTGGTGAAGCCAGCAAACCTAACCGCTCTGACAAAATCGCTACTGGAGGGAAATGCAAAAAATTGGGCCTACACCACACGCCTCATTCTGATTGACCACTATGAAGCCCACATAACACACGAGGTTAGGGCGCTACAGAATGAGGCTCATGAGGATGTGATGGCTGCCCTGGAAATAGCGATTAAGTGGTATCATAAGAGATACCCTAAAAAACATGGAGAAGGGCCAGTCAGGAGAGTAGAGACTCTCCTAAAATCACTGGATGACAATACGGACAGTGCAGAAATAAATCAGGAAAACAATGACACCCTACAAGAAGGGGCACTCTTTACTGAGGAGGATTTTCCGCCCTTACCTCAGCGTGAAGTCCTCCTCAGGGCGGTCGTCCCCTTGGGGCCTATCTCCTTTCCCCATCACACTGTCACCTAGGTCACCTAGGAAAAAGAGAAAAGAGAAAAGAATACGAGCACAAAACACAATCAACCCAGCGGTGGCTCATACAGTAGTGGATGAGGTGTTCTTGGCAGGAGAGATTCGAGAGACCAGTCAGACCAGGATCCTCAAACAGCTCCTCAGGCTGCAGTCATTAGAATAAAGATGTTACTGCGACGCAGCCATGCCATCACCCTTGGAGCAGCCTCCTCCTGCTGCTGAAAGCCAATCATAATGTTTCTGTGCATGGATGTTGTTCATGAAATATGTAAACTAATATTTCAGCATTTCTTTAAAGCTATGCTATAGAAGATTTTAAGATGGTGGATGTGTAAGACTGTTTGTAATGACAGGAAAATATTGGGCTCTAGATGGGATTTGGGGGATTTGGTCTGTGCTTGGGGACTTATGGTAGGCCAGTGCCAAACGATGACCTTAGGCCTGTCCAGGACTCCTGGACTGGTCCGGGGTGTCGGATATCCTGAGTTATTAACCCAGAATCTTAAACCTAACCCTACCCCTAACCTTAACCCTAACCCTAACCCTAACTAACCCTAATCCTTAACCCTAACCCTAACCCTAATCCCGTAATTCACTCACCAGGGTCATGTACGAGGTAGGACTGTGCAACTCGCCAGTGCCACTCATAGTTCACCCACTAGGGACATACATGAGGAGGCCCGCGCACCGCCAGTGCCACCCGTGGTTCACCCACTGGGGACGTACACGAGGTAGGCCCGTGCACCCAGCCTGGGCCACCCCGTAAACCCACCAGGGACATGTGCAGGGTGGGGCCGGGCACCCTTGCCAGTACCACCCGTAATTCACTCACCAGGGTCATGTACGAGGTAGGACTGTGCAACTCGCCAGTGCCACTCATAGTTCGCCCAGTAGGGACATACACGAGGAGGCCCGCTCACCGCCAGTGCCACCCGTGTTTCACTCACTAGGGACGTACACGAGGTAGGCCGATGCACCCCGCCAGTGCCACCCGTAATTCACCCACCTGGGACGTGTATGAGGTAGGCCCGTGCACCATGCCAGTGCCACCAGTAGTCATCCACTGGGTGCAGTTAGCTCCCACTATTGGTCTCTGTCCCTCTGGTTTAATTAGAATGATGCTCTATGTGGTGAACATTTTTTGAATCCCCAACAGGAGCCGCTCCGCTGTAACTATTAGTGAGAACAGTCAGAAACATTAAAAATAAATATAATTATTTTTAAATAAATCATTAAATTACACAAAATAACCTCCACGGCAACTGTAGTGGAGAGAGAAAAAATAGGAATCATTAAATTATACAAAATAATCTCCACGGCAACTGTAGTGGAGAGAGAAAAAATAGGAATCATTAAATTATACACAAATAATCTCCACGGTAACTGTAGTGGAGAGAGAAAAAATAGAAAGACTTAGAAATATAGATATAATTATTTTAATGAGAATAGTTTTTTTAAATAAATCATTAAATCATATAAACCAATCTCCACGGCAACTGTAGTGGAGAGGAAAAAATAGGAAAGAAGCATAATTAAATGACTGGGCCTGTACCTGGAATGTCCAGCAGGGGCCGCTCCACAGCAACTGCAGTGGAGAAAACAGCACATGAAGAAGTGGCAATTAGCTGGGTTAGCCGCTACCCACATGGAAAACGGGAAGCAATGCTCCTGCACCTGGAATCTCCAGCAGGAGTTGCTTCACTACAGCTGTAGGTGAGATTAAATAGGAAGATTTAGACTGATAGATTAATTTATACTTTTATTTCTGTACTGTAGGACAGAAAAACAGAAGGAGCGTGATTCATTTGGAAAGGGAAAACCAAGGCTCCTGCAACTGTAATCTCCAGCAGGAGCCGTTCTACTACAACTGTAGGTGAGAAAATAGAGCCATATAAAGCTAGAACAGGCAGTTGGGTTATCCATGACCCATCTGGAAAAATAGAATCAGTGGTCCTGTATCTGGAATCTCCAGCAGGAGCCGTTCCACTGCAATGGGAGGGGTGTAAACCTAGACTTAACTCCTAGGCTTAGCCTTAAGCTAACCCTAGACTCTAAAACCCAACCCTAACACCTAACTTTAACCGTAGACTACCTTAAACCTAATCTTTAACCCAAATTTTAACTTTAGACTAACCATAAACCTAAATCTTAACCCTAACCTTAACCTCACCCTAACCATAACCAATTAACCCTAATTTTTATTACCCTAACTATAACTAATTAACCCTAATTTTTATTACCCTAACTGTAACCAATTAACCCTAATTTTTATTACCCTAAATATAACCAATTAACCCTAATTTTTATTACCCTAACTATAACTAATTAACCCTAATTTTTATTACCCTAACTATAACCAATTAACCCTAATTTTTATTACCCTAACCATAACCTAGAGGTTAATAATTAATAAATAAAATAATTTAATTGGACATGGGACACAAGCCTGGGCATGATCACCCTATGGCTGGCCGCCTCGGATGAAGGTGTATAGTGTTTAAAGGCTGAAACACCTGATGACTCTGAGGTACACTACTGATGATGTGTCCTAAAATTTCTTCATTTACTCTTTTAATCATAACATATTTTAGGTAATAAAATTAATTTAATTTATACTACACCCCAAAACCCAATTACTGAGTGTGATTTAGCACCGTTGTGGACATGAGACCGTATGAGATGATTTCTGAGCCTGATGGTTTGTAAGAGGTCGGCCCGTGCATAACGATGACCCCTGATTTTTTTCGAGGGCATCGGATACTCAGGGTTTAGAACCCTGAACTTTAAACCTAAACCTAACCCCTAACCCTAAACCCTAAACCTAGCCCTAAACCCTAAACCCTAACCCTAAACCCTAACCCTAAACCCTAACCCTATTAATTATTAACCTGTAGTTTAAGTTTAGCTTTAGGGGTTAGGGTTAGGTTTGGGTTGAGATTAGGGTTGGGTTTAGGGTTAGGGTTAGGTTTGGTTTGAGATTAGGGTTGGGTTTAGAGTTAGGGTTAGGTTAAGGTTAAGATTAGGGTTGGGTTTAGGGTTAGGGTTAGGTTAAGGTTAAGATTAGGGTTGGGTTTAGGGTTAGGGTTAGGTTAAGGTTAAGATTAGGGTTGGGTTTAGGGTTAGGGTTAAGGATTTGGGTTAGGGTTAGGATTAATGTCAGGTTAAGGTTAAGTGTTATAGTTGGGTTTTAGAGCCTAGGGTTAGCTTAAGGTTAAGCCTAGGAGTTATTTAGGTTCATACTCCTCCCGTTGCAGTGGAATGGCTCCTGCTGGAGATTCCAAATACAGGACCAGTGATTCTGTTTTTCCAGATGGGTCATTGATAACCCAACTGCTTGTTCTGTCTTTGTATGACTCTATTTTCTCACCTACAGTTGTAGTACAACGGCTCCTGCTTGAGATTCCAGGTAGAGGAGCATTGATTTTCTCTTTCCAAATGAGTCATGCTTCCTCCTGTTTTTTTTCTCTTACACTCCAGAAATAAGTGTAAATTAATCTACAACTCTAACTCTTTCTATTTTATCTCACACATGAGACCGTCCCTTCCGTTATAACCTCCCTGGGTAGATTCCCAAAAAACCCAGGCTTATGGGAGTCAGAACACCCAGGGAACTTCGAAAGACCCAGGGCTATGGGAGTCAGAAGACCCAGAGACCCAGAGAAAGTCAAAAGACCCATGATTATGGGACTCAGAACTCCCAGAGGCCCATGGAAATTAAAAAGTCCCATGTTTATGGGAATCAGAACTCCCAGAGACCCATGAAAATTCAAAAGACCCATGCTTATGGGAGTCAGAACACCCAGAGACCCAGGGAACTCCAAAAGACCATGGGGTATGGGAGTCAGAACACCCACAGACCTAGGGAAATTCAAAAGACGCAAGCTTATGGGAGTCAGAACACCCAGAGACCCAGGGAAATTCAAAAGACCCATGCTTATGGGAGTCAGAACACCCAGAGACCCAGGGAAATTTAAAAGACCAAGGGCTATGGGAGTCAGAACACCCAGAGACCCAGGGAACTCCAAAAGACCCAGGCTTATGGGAGTCAGAACACCCAGAGGCCCAGTGAAATTCAAAAGACCCATGCTTATGGGAGTCAGAACACCCAGAGACCCAGGGAACTCCAAAAGACCCAGGCTTATGGGAGTCAGAACACCCAGAGGCCCAGTGAAATTCAAAAGACCCATGCTTATGGGAGTCAGAACACCCAGAGACCCAGGGAACTCCAAAAGACCCAGGCTTATGGGAGTCAAACACCCAGAGGCCCAGTGAAATTCAAAAGACCCATGCTTATGGGACTCAGAACTCCCAGAGACCCATGATTATGGGACTCAGAACTCCCAGAGACCCATGGAAATTAAAAAGTCCCATGTTTATGGGAATCAGAACTCCCAGAGACCCATGAAAATTAAAAAGACCCATGATTATGGGAGTCAGAACTCCCAGAGGCCCAGGGAACTTTAAAAGACCCATGATTATGGGACTCCGAACTCCCAGAGACCCATGGAAATTAAAAAGACCCATGATTATGGGACTCAGAACTCCCAGAGACCCATGGAATTTAAAAAGACCCATGTTTATGGGACTCAGAACTCCCAGAGACCCATGGAATTTAAAAAGACCCATGTTTATGGGACTCAGAACTCCCAGAGACCCATGAAAATTAAAAAGACCCATGATTATGGGACTCAGAACTCCCAGAGACCCATGGAAATTAAAAAGACCCACGATTATGGGACTCAGAACTCCCAGAGGCCCAGGGAACTTTAAAAGACCCATGATTATGGGACTCAGAACTCCCAGGGGCTTGGGAACTTTAAAAGACCCATGATTATGGGAGTCAGAACACCCACAGACCCATGGAAATTAAAAAGACCCACACCCTCGTTACATGCTCCAAAGACCCATTCACCCTGCTTCTCTAGCTTCCTCCGGGACCGAGATCCACAATGCCCAGGGACCGGTACACCAAAATACGCTACCCCATTAACACATGCCTTTCTCGGCCTTCAATAATCAAAACATCCGGGGAAAAGACCCAACACCAACCCAGCGCACCTCACGAACCTATCTGGCCCACACTTAAGTACTCCCCCTCGGACTAAACCAGTCAGCCCGCGCCGCCCAGATGCGAGGCCATTGGTAGACCTAAAAAACTTTGACAATGGTTTGGACTAGACCCAGCGGCTTCGGGGCTATGCGGCTACGCAGCTCCGCGGCTCCACGGCTCCGTGGCTTTGCAGGGGAGATTCGAAAGACCCAGCGCATGGAAGTCACGACATCCAGAGACCCATGGGAACTTCGAAAGACCCAGCGCATGGAAGTCATGACATCCAGAGGCCCAGGGAGATTCGAAAGACCCAGCGGCTTCGGGGCTACGCGGCTACGCGGCTCCATGGCTTTGCAGGGAAGATTCGAAAGACCCAACACATGGAAGTCACAACATCCAGAGGCCCGGGGAGATTCGAAAGACCCAGCGCATGGAAGTCACAACATCCAGAGGCCCAGGGAGATTCAAAAGACCCAGCGGCTTCGGGGCTACGCGGCTCCATGGCTTTGCAGGGAAGATTCGAAAGACCCAACACATGGAAGTCACAACATCCAGAGGCCCGGGGAGATTCGAAAGACCCAGCGCATGGAAGTCACGACATCCAGAGACCCATGGAACTTCGAAAGAACCAGCGCATGGAAGTCACGACATCCAGAGGCCCAGGGAGATTCGAAAGACCCAGCGTTATGGAGGTCATAACTTCCATAGCTCCGGGAAACTTAAAAGACCCAGCGTGCAACTTAAAGAAAAACGAAGTATTTATGGTCTCCCAGAGGCACAAGCACATAAATTTCTCTAAGTCCAGAGGCTTTATTCTGGTTTTTTGACTAAGTTTTTATGGTCTCACAGGGAGAGGAACAAATACATTTCTCTAAGTCCACAGTTCTGACTAACTTTTTATGGTCTCCCAACATTCTCTGCGAGTCAAAAGACCCCCGTGGGCCACTGGGAGACCCAGTAGTAACAAAGACCCGGGGAACTTCGAAACACCCATCGCTATGGAAGTCACAACATCCAGAGGCCCAGGGAGATTCAAAAGACCCAGCGGCTTCGGGGCTCCGCGGCTCCATGGCTTTGCAGGGGAGATTCGAAAGACCCAGCGCATGGAAGTCACGACATCCAGAGACCCATGAAACTTCAAAAGAACCAGCGCATGGAAGTCACGACATCCAGAGGCCCAGGGAGATTCGAAAGACCCAGCGGCTTCGGGGCTCCGCGGCTCCGTGTCTTTGCAGCGGAGATTCGAAAGACCCACCGCATGGAAGTCACAACATCCAGAGACCCATGGAACTTCGAAAGAACCAGCGCATGGAAGTCACGACATCCAGAGGCCCAGGGAGATTTGAAAGCCCCAGCGGCTTTGGGGCTCTGCGGCTCCGCGGCTTTGCAGGGGAGATTCAAAAGACCCAGCGCATGGAAGTCACGACATCCAGAGACCCATGGAACTTCGAAAGAACCAGCGCATGGAAATCACGACATCCAAAGGCCCAGGGAGATTCGAAAGACCCAGCGCTACGGAGGTCATAACTTCCATAGCTCCGGGGAACTTAGAAGACCCAGTGCGCAACTTAAAGAAAAACAGCTAAGTTTTTATGGTCTACCAGGGCTTTCCCGGGACCCTCAGAACCCATGGGCCGCACCAAAGAACCTTACGGCCGAAATGAGGGAATTTTGGTCGAGCCTCGTGGCTTCGTAGCTTACAACACACCATCGCACCACACACACAGTGCACTACACACACCACACTACACCTCACAACACATCACCACACACCCTAACACATCACCCTAACATGCAGCACACAATACACACTGCACCACACAGTGCACAACACACACCACACGTAAGCCTAACCCCATCACAACCTTAACTCTCACACTAACCTAACCCTAAAACTTTCAATCTAATCCTTAACCTACAAAACTAGTCCCCACCCAGTCTGTAGTCGGGGGACCAAACAATGGGCCCCCCGACTTTAAACATAGATGGACTCCAAACTACAGAACACGAGTTTGGTAGCCCAATATTCATCCCTTTGGGGAGAACGGAGTGGGTGATCCCCTTATAAAGAGATAAAAGATGTTGAATACAGCATTAAACCCAGAACTACACCAAAATGAGTAAAACTTTAGAGGATGGTAGATTCCCAAGAAAAACATGCAAATTTTCATATTATGCGAATAGGCACGACTCCACGTCTTTAAATGTTAATAACCTTTAAACAAAATTAGATAGAGAGGTAGAACTTTTTGCTAATAAAACTATACACCTTTTCCAACAATTCTACATCATAAAACCATAAGCATTCACCCTGATGGAATTTATTACTGCTAAGATAAACTAGGCTTACCAAAACCACAACACATTCAGGTGGGGGAGCGCTGATGGTAGAAGCTTGACTCATTCTACATCCTTAAAGGTAAGGGATGAGTCTGCCATCGGTGTACAACCCCAAACAGGAGAGGCAAAGCGGTAGAAGCTTGGTATCTTCCCAGAAAAATTTCAGTGTTGGCTAACACCAGCCTGGAATTCAAAGGGAAGTTATCCGCCGGCTTGGACCTCCACCCAAGACTGTCTGGGGGGTGACGTATTACACGGTACCTACCTTCCCGGGTCTTGGAGTCAATCACCTGGCAGCGGGTGGTTGCGGCACGGTTCCCAATTCTGAGGGTCCTGGGAGGCAGTGATCAGTTCGCGGCTGGCCCTGGGCCCTTCCCTTGGTCTTTGGATTCTGAGCTCTGGTGTATGACAGAGTAGGCCCAACCCTGCATTAAGCAACCTGTGATGCCCAAGGGTGTCAACAAACAGGAGGCTTGGGCACCAGCTCTGATATCTCTGGGCATTCGAGAGACAGCGATTCGCTCGCGGTGGGCTCGCGTCCCTGAGATGCATGGAGACTGGATTCTGATTGGCTACCCATCACTTGGGGAAACTAACTGGGATGGGCCCCAAGATGAGACCGATTCACAGGCCCTGTCTGGCTGACCTGGGTAACCTAGCGGTGTTAACAAAGGGTCAGTTGGGCAAGGGGGTAAGTATTCAGCCCCCCTGGGTCCACTAGGACAGCACGCAGGGACGGTGGTCTGGGGCATACAGACCTTAAATGAGCGCCCAGTCTTCTAACTACACACACACCATACCATAAGACAATAAATTCACCTACACTATTGTATAGGAAATGATTATTATCCATAAAAATAATAATAACAATAATAGGGATAATGACAATAATGATCAATAAATAAAACTAATTTCCTTCTAAATGATAAATAACTTAATTGGACATGGGACACAAGCCTGGGCATGATCAACCTTTTTCCTTCCTTTTCCTGTAACAAGAAAAATCCCAAAAGGCAAAATTAAAACACATTGGGCATTTTAAAAAAAAAAGAATAATTCATTTAATGTTTTAAATCGCAATTGGCATTTCCATAAAAAATAAACTTTATACAGTTTAGAGACACAGAACATTTTTCTATGAATAAAATAGCCTCTAAAAACAGTGATTTAAAAGAGCATCAGGTTTACTTATAGAAATTAAATATTATATTCCAAATTAATATTTTATTATCCACTTAAAAAACATTTGAACATTATTTTTAAGGATCTCCCATCTTTCTATATATCATTTTTCCTTATTTTTCATTAAAAAGAGAAAATATTAGGTGAAAAGGAGCCTTTTCTGCTTATCAGAAAAGGAGCATAATTTTAAAATCTCCAACAGCCACTAGAGGGCAGTCGTACAACACAGTTGAAAATTTCGGTCAACTAGGGGGCGGTCCTACAACAGAGCTGATCAAGAAGCTGAGTAGGACTCTCATTTCACAACCAGATCCACTCAGAGAGAGACACGGACCTACTTCTCAACCTTTCTCCTGAGACAAGACCACAAAAGCTCTTTTTAGAGCTCGGACTTTAAACTTTCTTTTGATTTATTTCATTTCAGACTTTATTTTACTTTGCTGATTTAAATATTTTTTTCCTATTTGGGGAAAGCTCATTTCTCTCCACTTGGGAAGGAGCATTATTTGAATCCTCCTTCAATTCTCTCTCCCCTTTTGGTAAAGAGAAAAATATATTATTTTCCTTTTTTCTGTTTTCCCTTTTTATTCTACCTATTTTATCTGACTTTTCCTATTCAGGTCTTTGATCTTTGTATCTTTTCTATATAGGAAAGACCCTTTAACTGCAGAAGCAAATTCTCATTTTTTTCTACAAGTCTGTGCCTGAAGAAGGTTTATTTTATAAAACCGAAACGTTGCAACAACAGACTTGTACCCCAAAATTAAAAATGTTTCAGCATAGACCTAATTATAATATTCAATTTAAAAGACAGGAACCTCGATTCTGGATGAGGTCTTTTGAGAGGGAGCCCCGGTTCCACTGGACCAGACCCGATGTACGGTCTTCCCGGGCTGACAGTGGACCCAGACCCAGGTCACAGTTTAGGGAACCTGAGAGGCGTGATTACCGGCCTTTTCCGCCTCAAGTCACAAGGGTTCGGGGACCTTTAAATAAACACAACTACTCACATTTTCCCAACCGTGGGAACAATGTAAATTTTTTGAAACCCCAGGAACAAAACACAGTATGTACCTGGACCAAAAACCACAGTGCTCCATACAAAGTAACAAACGCAAAAATAAGAAACACAACAAAAAAACACAAATCCAAATCTTGCTAACCCAAAAACAAACACACAGGACAAAAATAACACCAAATACAAAAGATGTACTGGTTTGGTGAGGATTTTATTTAATCTGATGCGGTCTCATCACCACATGGAGAAGGTTGCGGCTAACGCTGAAATAGAGCCCCCAACCTTCTCCAGACTAACTACTTACCTTTCTGAGGTGGTGAAACCAGCAAACATAACAGCCCAGACCAGAATCTTGTTAGAGGGAAATGCTAAAAACTGGGCCTACACCACACGGCTCATACTCACAGAGCATTACCTAACACACATTAGCCAGGAAACAGCAGAGCTGAAAAAGGTGGGGGTGCAGGACGCAAGAGAGGCACTAGAGGTCGCCACTAGATGGTACCAAAAAAGGTACCCAAAGAAATACATGGGGGGTGCAGTTAATAGTGTAGAAAAAATTATTTCCACACTAAAAAGCACACTGGAGGTTGTAGGGGAGGAACAGGGGGTAAATGCTTCCTCAGTGGAGGAGATTCCTCTAAATGAAGATGATTTTCCACCTTTACCCCAACATGTGGATACTCCCTCGCCACGGTCCACATCATGGGGAACTCTAACCCCTTTTCCTATCGCTCTGCCACCTCGTGCACCCAGGAAACAGTCCCGACAAAAAATTAAGAGACGAGAGTCTGCAATTAAAAATCCAGCAGTCGCCCATACAGAAGACTGTCTGGATTTAATCCAGATTTTGCCCTGTGCTGACACACAAGAGACAAGGAACCCACCGCTTATTGAGGAGCCGTGGAGGGAGTCCTTGTGTCTGTCACCAGCAATTGTGGAGGTGCACGCAGAGAGCAGCACTCCCACGCACACCCTGGGAACCGAGGAGGACCCTCAGGTGATATTGCTGGGAGAACCTGACTCCGCATTAAGCCCTGAAATACCCTTCACTCCAATGGTGAGAACTAAAGGGAGTGTACTGGATGAGATTATTTCACCAGTCAATCCCTTAGGCAGTGTTCCTAGGGAGGAACGGGAGGTAAGCCTCTTGCCGAACCCTCCAATTGAACCGGTGGTGGTGCATCCAAAGACAGCAGGGACCTTTAGGCCCACCAAACATGTTTCTACTAATAAGAAACTTTCCACTTGGAACTTCAATGCCCGTAAACCTGTGTGCATCCTGGGTGATTCTAATTTGGCCAGAATTCCAGAACACTCATATGAAAATATTCAAATTGACAGCTATCCAGGAGTTACATTTAGGCATGCAGAGAGCATACTAAACAGGGCAAAAATTCAAAATAGGGTAGAAACAGTCATTCTGTCATTTGGCATCAACTACCGCAACCAAAAATATAAGGAGACGGCTGTAAAACAGATCCAGCGGGCTTTAAAGGTGGCAGAAGAGAAATTCTCAGATGCCACTATCTGGATCCCTTTAATTAACTTCTCCAGAGCCCTAAAATCAGAGGAACAAAACAATTTAACAGGCATTAACAAACACATCACGAAAAATATGCCTCACCTTCCTCTGTTACCAGCAGCCCAGTTCAAGGTCAAACCGGACAGAATACACTGGACACCGGATTGTGCCAGGACCATACTGGATCATTGGGTGAACCACTTAAACTACCCAGCCCTGTGAACCTGAAAAAGGGTCTAAAAAGAGGGGAGGAGGTTTTAAACCTCTCCAAAAATTTTACCCCTACAAAAATTCTAATTAGACTATTAAACAAGGGCTTAACTTTCATACCCACTCCCAAAATAGACCTCGACATGAAAAAACAAATTAATTTGGATGTACAACAATACCATAGAAGGCTACTTTTAGCCTCTTACTTTAGATTTGATGAAGGGTCTGAGCCACTTCCATTCACCCCCAAGTCCGCATGGACTCCGAAGCTGTCTCAGGTGCCTAACACCGTGAGAAAGATCATTAGAGCAGATAAATATGCAGTGAAAAACTTACCTTGGAATTATAGAGAAGTTCCAAACCTGGATAGGGAGGAACACCGGGCTCTGAGACAGCTTCGCTGTGACACGTCCCTGGTCATCAAACCTGCTGATAAGGGAAGTGTCACGGTGACCGTGGATAGGGACGCCTATGTTAGGGAAGCAGAGAGACAATCACATCAGGAAAATTATTATAAGAAGCTCTCTGAACCTATCTTCCTAAAGACAGTTCCAGAGGTTCACAATATCCTGGCAGAATTACAGAAAGGAGGATATATTAATAAAAAACAGGAAACTTACCTTAAGGGCCCTGACCCTAACCCTAACCCTAACTCTCTATACTAACTGGAGGCAGTGAAGTGAGTGGTTCACGCGATACCCTGATAAAACCAGACCTGACGACTTATTATTAAAATTATTGGAAATGAATTTAACTCAGAATGATTTTGAATTTCACTCAAAATTTCACCTTCAGGTCAAGGGTACTGCGATGGGAAAGAGGTTTGCCCCATCATATGCCAACATATTTATGGCCCGATGGGAGGAAGCGGCACTTGCTGCGTGGCACACCAAACCTCTCTCTATTATTATAGATTCCTTGATGACATCTGGGGTGTCTGGTCTGGAACGGAAGAGGAATTTACACAATTCACAAACCATCTTAATCAATTCAATCAATCGATTACGATTAAATACACCTTACACAGGACAGAGGTCAATTTTTTGGACACTGTAACCTATAAAGGTAATGATTTTCTAAATGACCATAAACTTCATGTCAAGGTCTACTTCAAGGAAACAGATACACATGCCCTTCTATTCAAGTCCAGTTATCATCCCAAGCATACCTTTAGGGGTATTGTGAAATCTCAACTCCTGAGGTTCCACAGAATCTGCACTCAGGAGGAGGATTTCTGGACTGCAAAAGAGATCCTCTTTCAGGCCCTCAGACGACGCGGGTACTCCCGTTCATTTCTTCGGAGATGCCTGGAGGGATATCAATCCAAAAAAGAGAAAGAAACCACAGAGATGATTCCATTGACTACCCCTTTCTCGAAAGGGAGTGTGGATCTAAATAAAAAAACTAAAAGATAATTTTATCAATTTTACCATGTCCGACGGAATGCTGAATGATCACAGGATAATCTCGGCCTACCGTAAGAATAAAAATTTGAAGGACCTATTGGTACACACTAAATTACCTCCATTACAGGGAACCAAAACTAAACCTAATAACATTATGGAATTTGAACCCAAACGTTGGATCTCCAATCCAAACACTAAAATCTTATTTTCCATTTGGCCACCTCTAAAACCAGATATCTCAAACTGTGTCTACTTAATTTATTGTTCTAAAATTAATGTACAATATGTTGGTGAGACTAAAAACAACTTGGCTACCCGCATGTACCAACACAGACACAATGTGAGATACGGAAAAGAGGCTCATACCCTGTTGATTCGGAATTTCATCAGACATGGATCGGAATCACTGAGGGTTATGGGACTGGAGTGCAGTGCTCTGTGGTCCCTCAACACCAGAAAGAAAATAGAGAGGGAATGGATGGATAAACTGGGATCGATGCATCCGGGGGGCCTGAACGAACAGAAAAGGATAATTTTGTAAATCTGTGCAGGAACTAAGGAGAATGGGAGGATAGATATTTTGTGATTGATGACAGTGGATAGGGTTAGGGTTAGGGTTAACCCAGTGCATAACACAGGTACCAAACCAGTGGGGTTTTCCTAATTGGCTGGTGACTGTGGTGATTTGGGATTATCCAAAGGACTATACCTTATCCTTAACCCCACTCTTAATCCTAATCTTAACCCTGGCTTTAAACCTAGTCTTAACCTTATCCTTAAACCTAAGCCCCAACCCTAACCTTAACCCCAACCTTAAACCTGAACTTAAACCCTTATTAAATCTAAACCTAATCCTACCCTAACCTTAACCCTAGCCTTAAACCTGAACTTAAACCCTTATTAAATCTAAACCTAATCCTGCCCCAACCCTAACCTTAACCCCAGCCTTAAACCTGAACTTAAACCCTTATTAAATCTAAACCTAACCCTGCCTCTAAAACCTAACCTTAACCCCAGCTTAAACCTGAACTTAAACCCTATTTAAATCTAAACCTAATCCTGCCCCAACCCTAACCTTAACCCCAGCCTTAAACCTGAACTTAAACCCTTATTAAATCTAAACCTAATCCTGCCCCAACCCTAACCTTAACCCCAGCCTTAAACCTGAATTTAAACCCTTATTAAATCTAAACCTAACCCTGCCCCTAAAACCTAACCTTAAACCCCATCTCTAAAACCTAACTTTAACCCCACCCTTAACGTAAACCTGACTTAATCCTCACCCTATTAAAATCCAAACCGGACGAAGTCTGGGGTTGAATTATAAATATAATTCTTATTTTTATAATTCTATAATTCTTAATATAGTCTCTTATGGCCATAGCCTTAAATTCTAAATACCCTAACCCTAACCCTAACTAAACACTAAACCATAATCCCCAAACTATCATAACACTAAAACATTACCCCTAAACCAACTAAACACTAAACCATAATCCCCAAACTATCATAACACTAAAACATTACCCCTAAACCCCTCTCTCTCTGACTCTCTCTCTCACTGACTCTCTCTCTCACTGACTCTCTCTCTCTCTCTGACTCTCTTTCTCTCCAACTCTTTCTCTGACTCTCTCTCTCTGACTCTCTCTCTCTCTGGCTCTATCTCTCTCTGGCTCCATCTCTCTGGCTCTCTTTTTCTCTGACTCTCTCATTGACTCTCTCTCTGTCTCTCTTTCTCTCCAACTCTTTCTCTGACTCTCTCTCTCTGACTCTCACTCTCTGACTCTCTCTCTCCCTGGCTCTCTCTGACTCTCTCTCTCTAACTCTGACTCTCTCTCTCTCTGACTCTTTCTCTGACTCTCTCTCTTTCTCTCTCTGACTTTCTCTCCAACTCTTTCCCTGGGTCTCTCTCTCTGACTGTCTCTCTGACTCTCTCTCTAACTCTCTGACTCTCTCTTTCTGACTCTCTCCCTCTCTGACACTCTCTCTCTACTTCTCTCTCTGACTCTCTCTCTCTTTCTCTCTCTGACTCTCTCTCTCTGACTCTCTCTCTTTCTCTCTCTGACTTTCTCTCTCTCTCTGACTCATTCTCTCTCTGACTCTGTCTCTGTCTCTCTCTGTCTCTCTCTCTCTGACTCTCTCTGTCTCTTTAAATCTCTGACTCTCTCCCTCTCTGACACTCTCTCTCTACTTCTCTCTCTGACTCTCTTTCTCTCCACCTCTCTCTGTCTCTCTGTGACTCTCTCTCTGACTCTCTTTCTCTGTCTCTCTGACTGTTTCTCTCTAACTCTCTGACTCTCTCTCCATCTCTCTCCATCTCTCTCTGACTCTCTCTCTTTGTCTCTCTGACTGTCTCTCTCTAACTCACTGACTCTCTCTCTGACTCTCTCTCTTTGTCTCTCTGACTGTCTCTCTCCAACTCTCTGACTCTCTCTCTCTGACTCTCTTTGTCTCTCTGACTGTCTCTCTCTAACTCACTGACTCTCTCTTTCTCTCTCTGACTCTCTGTGTCTCTCTCTCTGACTCACTCTCTCTGTCTCTCTGACTCTCTCTCTCTCTCTCTCTGACTCTCTCTCTCTTTCTGTCTCTCTGACTCTCTAACTCTCTGACTCTCTCTCTCTGACTCTCTCTCTGACTCTCTTTCTCTCTCTGACTTTCTCTCTCTCTCCGTCTCTCTCTTTGACTCTCTCTCTGACTCTCTCTCTCTAACTCTCTGACTCTCTCTCTGATTCTCTTTCTCTGACTCTGACTTTCTCTCTCTGACTCTCTTTCTCTCTCTGACTCTCTCTCCATCTCTCTCTCTGTCTCTCTCTCTCTGACTCTCTCTCTCTGACTCTCTCTCTGACTCTCTCTCCGTCTCTCTCTCTGACTCTCTCTCTTTCTCTCTCTGACTCTCTCTCTGACTTTCTTTCTCTCTCTGACTTTCTCTCTCTCTCTCTCCGTCTCTCTCTTTGACTCTCTCTCTGACGCGCTCTCTCTCTAACTCTCTGACTCTCTTTCTCTGACTCTCTCTCTGACTCTCTCTCTTTCTCTCTCTGACTTTCTCTCTCTCTCTCTGACTCTCTCTGACTCTCTTTCTCTCTCTGACTCTGTCTCTCTCTTTTTCTCTCTGACTCTCTCTCTAACTCTCTGACTCCCTCTCTCTCTGTGTGTCTCTCTCCCTGTGTCTCTCTCTCTCTCTGACTCTCTCTCTGTCTCTCTGACTCTCTCTCTCTGATTCTCTCTCTCTCTGACTCTCTCTCTCTCGGAGCGGACGTGAGTGAGTGAGTAAGTTTCTATATCTCTATCTTTTCATTGATAAACTGTGTTGGGTTTATTGTGGTGGTGTTTTGTGAAGGACAGGTCCGGGTCCAGGTCTGGGTCCGGGTCTGGGTCTGGGTCAAAGTAGTTTGGCGCGGTGTGACGCCGGTCACCATGGCGGCGGTGGGGCAAGTCGGTTTTGAGAAAGTTTCATGCCGCCACAGCGTTAAAATGTGCCGGAGGGGAACTGCTCTGTGGAGGAGTGCAGCCTGGCTGCGGGTACAACAGCATCCTGTCTGCATCCAGGATGAGCGGCGCTGTGGTGGTGTTTCTAGACGAGGTGGAGAAAGTGAACACGATGGTGCAGAACGGCATTGTTCAGGGTGTGTTTACACCTGTAACGGCCCTCATCCGCCCAGCGAGGAAGATAACCCTGTCTAATGTTCCACCTTTCATTAAAGACGAGCTGTTAACAGCAGAACCGGCCCGGGATGGTCAGCCTGTATCTCAAATGAAAAAGATTCCCCTTGGGTGTAAATCCCCCCTGCTAAAGCATGTTGTTTGTTTCAGACGGCAGATTTACATGATCCTGAAAACCGGCGTTGACGAGTTGAACGTGGCTTTTAAATTCAGGATTGATGATTTTGATTATGTGGTTTTTGCTTTGGTGAAATGTTTTGGGTGTGGACAAGAGGGGCATTTGAGGCGTTTGTGCCTTGAGAAGTCTGAGGAAAGCCTCAGGCTCTGGGCCCATGGGGGTAATGCTGCATCAGAGGCCTGGCCTAGTCCAGCTGAGGAGAGGGCAGCAGAACCCAGGGCAGACAGTGAGGCTGATGCAGACCCTGTTACTCAGACACAGGATGAGGGTAGTGTAGCTGAACCTGCTGTTGGGATTGGCAGTGAGACAGATGTGAGGGGTAATCTTAATACTGATGCTGATGTGGGTCGTGCAGTAGACCTTGCTGCCGTGGCATCTGTCCTAGGAGAAGAGGGTAAGGACACAGAACCTGGGACTGAGGAGTTTGTTTTTAAAGCCCCCCTGTGGGCTAAGTCTGGTGACAGTAAGGGGAAGACACAGTGAGTAGGAGTGTGGAGAGAGAAACATGGGGGGCATACTGGTCTCTGGATGTGCTCTGGATGACTCTCATAGTGATCTTTCAGACGGTAAAAGTCAGAGAAGTCAGAGGAGTGCATATACTATACCGTCAATAAAATAAAGTCATTCCTTCAGAAAACTAAGAATGTTAAAGGCGTAGTGGTTGAGGACTATTTTCCTGATCGTAGGCTTTTCATTGAGGCAGTTCAAGCGATTATGAGGTTGAAGGTGAAGAGCAGTTTACGGTACAGGAAATTTACCGGAGGAAGAAAATTGTCCCAAAGCTGAAACTAGGACTGCAAAATGACAATGAGAACGGTTTTGAGACCACATAGCTTCTCCTTGTTTCTCACTCTGCTGCTTGTCTTACGCCACCTAATAGCACATTCCTTTATGAGTAGGATCAGGGTGGGCACTCTGAATGAGAATGGAGCCGGGGAATGTGAACGGGACGTGTATAAGAGAGCTCTAATATATGAATTCATTAAGCAAAAGGGTGTTGATGTTATGCTGCTTCAGGAGACGCACAGTGATGTCTCTAATGAGACTGACTGGAGGAGGGAGTGGGAGGGAAAGGCTCTCTTCAGTCATATGAGCTCGACCAGAGCAGGGGTGGCTGTTCTTTTTGCTAAACAGTTCTTACTGATCTCTTATGAGGTTCAACATGTGATAGATGGCAGGTTTATGATTATAAAAGCACAGTATGAGCGGTTTATGCTCCCACAGTTGGCACTGACAGGGTCTGTTTCCTTAATAATGTTAGCGCAGCTTTGCAGAATTGCTGTTCAGATGATTTTCTGTTCATGGGTGGTGACTTCAAGTGTACAGAGGATGACCGTCTGGACAGGAACCACGCCGAGCCTCATGCTGCAGCACAGCGAGCCCCACGCCAGCTGCTTCAGAAACACAGTCTGTGTGATGTTTGGAGGAAGTCAGAATGTTAGGTAGTGCTCCTGGGCTCACGCGAGGGAAGGTTTTATGTCACTAGCTAGGTTAGACAGGTTTTATTGTTTTAAGCACCACCTTAACATTTTAAAATAATGTGTGATTATACCAGGCAGTTTTTCTGATCACAGTGTGGTTTTGTGCACTGTTTTTATTTCAAATTTAAAACCCAAAAGTGCTAATTGGCATTTTAATAACTCCCTTCTGTGTGATATGAATTTTAAACAAGTATTTTCAGTTTTTTGGGCTAATTTTCAAGCAAGAAAGCAGCATTTTAGAACTTAAACTGAAACAGTGGTATAAAAAAGTTCTTGTTCTCTTTGACTCTGTCTCTGACTCTCTCTCTCTCTCTGACTCTCTCTCTCTCTGACTCTCTCTCTCTCTGACTCTCTCTCTCTGACTCTCTCTCTGTCTTACTCTCTGCCTATCTCTCTGACTCTGTCTCTGACTCTCTCTCTCTCTGACGCTCTTTCTATTAATACGTGTATGGTAAGTGAAATAAAACCATTTAATGTTAGTACAAGAAAACACTGCATCACTGGCCGAAGTTTAGTCAGTAAAAAAGTTATCGTTTTTAAGTTGTGAATTTGAAATCATAATGCACTCGTATTCATTTTTGTAAGAGTAAGTACACTTTCTTAGGAGATTTGGGTAAAATAAGGATCTTGCTATGTGATGAATTAATATGACAACAGTGGTTAATAAAATAAAATGAACTAAGAAAGGGTAAAGTTCCATTTTGATTTCAGATTGACTTGAAATATATTTAATCAAAGTAAAAGTACTGAATTATTGCAGTTCTGTTTTAATTAATATGTTCTGTTAAGAAAGCCTGTGTGGCTGCAGGCATTAGAGTTAATTGTTCATGCCTGTAGCCACACAGGTCTCTCTATTGGAAAGTACTTCTCAGAATTTCTTTAATAACTTACATTTCCTTTACTTCTGATACCAAGTCATGTCAAAATACAAATAGTGATCTACTTTTTGATGAAGTAATATTTTAGCAAGAACATTTCTACTTTACTCAAGTACAGAAATGATGTACTTTGTCCACCCTGCTGCTGGCTTACAAGCAGAGGCTAGGAAACAAATGCTGTCTGCATAAATGGGTATTTCTTAGGTTTGGAAACAATGTCTTGACTGGATTTGGGAGGCTTGTCTGCTTTTTCAAATGGAGTTAGTCAACATAAACATGGCTGTGTTGTTTTCTTCTTCTTTTGGCTGCTTCCTTTAGGGGTCACCACAGCGGATCATCTGCCTCCATCTTGCCCTATCCATTGCCTCCTCTACTTTCACACCAACCATCTCCATGTCCACCTTCACTACATCCATAAACCTTCTCTGAGGTCTACCTCTTCTCCTTCTGCCCGGCAGCTCCATCTCCAACATTCTTTGCCCAATATATCCACTATTCCTCCTCAACACATGTCCAAACCATCTCAACCTGGCCTCTCTGGCTTTATCTCCAAACTGCTCCACCTTCACTGTCCCTCTGATCTGCTCATTTCTAATCTTGTCCAGCCTTGTCACTCCCAATGAAAATCTCAGCATCTTCATCTCCGCCACCTCCAGCTCAGCCTCCTGTCTTTTAGACAGAGCCACAGTCTCCAAACCATACATCATAGCAGGATGCACTACTGTCTTGTAAACCTTCCCTTTCACTCTTGCTGCTATCCTTCTGTCACACATCAGCCCTGACACCTGTCTCCACCCACTCCATCCTGCCTGCACCCTCTTCTTCACCTCTTTTCTACACTGTCCATTGCTCTGGAAGGTTGACCCAAGATATTTGAAGTCATCCACCTTTACGACCTCTACTCCTTGCATCTTCACCTTTCATTCATACACATGTATTCCGTCTTGTCTCTACTGACCTTCATTCCTCTCCTCTCCAGTGCAAACCTCCACCTCTCCAGATTCTCCTCCACCTGCTCTCTACTCTCACTACAGATTACAGTGTCATCTGCAAACATCATGGTCCCTGGAGCCTCCTGCCTGACCTCATCTGTCAACCTGTCCATCACCATTGCAAACAAGAAGGGGCTCAAAGCTGATCCCTGATGTAACCCCACCTTCACCTAGAAACCATCTCACTCCAACTGCACACCTCACCACTGTCTCACTATCCTCAGACATGTCCTGCACCACCCTAACATACTTTTCAGCTACACCTGACTTCCTCATACAGTACCACAGTTCCTCTCTTGGTACCCTATCATATGCCTTCTCTAGATCCACAAAGACACAATGCAGCTCCTTCTGACCTTCTCTGTACTTCTCTACCAACACTCTCAACGCAAAAATTGCATCTGTGGTGCTCTTTCTGGGCATGAAACCAAACTGCTGCTCACTGATCTGGACCTCTCGCCTTAGCCTTGCTTCAACAACTCTTTCCCATACCTTCATGGTGTGGCTCATCAACTTTATACCTCTGTAGTTACTGCAGCTCATGCACTGCTTCTCCACTCATCAGGCATCCTCTCACTCTCCAGGATTTTGTTAAACAACCTGGTTAAAAAGTCCACCGCCTTCTCTCCTAAACATCTCCACACCTCCACAGGTATGTCATCTGGACCAACTGCCTTTCCATTCTTCATCCTTTTTAAAGCTGCCCTCACTTCCACCTTACTAATTCTCTGCACTTCCTGATCCACTATCTCTCCCCCCATTGTCCTCCTCTCTCTCTCATTTTCCCTCATTCATTAGTTCTTCAAAGTACTCCTTCCATCTACTCATCACTCTCTGTTCACTCACTAGTACATTTCCCTCTCTATCCTTTATCAGCCTAACCTGCTGTACATCCTTTCCAGCTCTATCTCTCTGTTTAGCCAAATGATACAAGTCCTTTACTCCTTCTTTACTGTCCAGCCTCTCATACAGCTCATCATAGGCCTGAGCCTTTGCCTTTGCCACCATTCTTTTCGCTATGCGACTAGCCTCACGGTACTCCTGCCTACTTCCTTCATCTCTCTGGCTATCCCACTTTTTCTTAGCTGCCTTCTTCTTCTGAATACTCTCCTGGACTTCCTCATTCCACCACCAACTTTCCTTGTCTTCTTTCCTCTGACCAGATGAAACACCCAACACATTCCTGCCAGTTTCTCTTACCACCTTAGCTGTAGTTTCCCAGTCCTCAGGTAGCTCCTCACTGCCCCCAAGGGCCTGTTGCAATTTTTCCCGGAACTTCCTGCAACCACCCTCCTCCTTCAGCTTCCACCATCTAATTTTTGGCTCTGTCTTCACTCTCTTCCTCTTCTTTGTTTCTAATCTCATTCTACAGACAACCACCCTATGCTGCCTTGCTACACTTTCCCCTGGCACCACTTTACTAGTCCAAAACACCGCAGCCAGGGTCCTCACTAAAACTAGAACATCTGATCATATCAGTCCAGTGCTATCATCACTTCATTGGCTGCCTATTAAATTCTGTATTGATTATAAAATCCTTTTATTGACGTATAAAGCCCTACATGGTCTTGCTCCTGAGTACTTACAAGACCTTGTTTCTCATTATAAGCCATCATGACCACTCAGATCACAGAGTGCTGGCTTATTAATAGTCCCCAGAATTCCTAAGGCTGCAGCTGGGGAAAGAGCTTTTTCTTATAAAGCCCCCAAACTCTGGAATGATCTTCCAGAAACTGTTCGGGACTCAGACACAGTCTCAATCTTTAAGACTTGGCTGAAAACTCACTTGTTCAGTTTAGCTTTTGGTAGCTAATGTTCCCCCCTAGATAAAGGCAGCAGATCCAGGGGTCCATGGACACAGGGAATTATAGTAAACTGAGACGCTGGTGCTGTTGTCCCGCTGCTCGCACGCGGTCACTCAGGTTTGTGGACGGTGGAGCAGAGGGATGCCAGACTGTCTCAGAGTGCTGCCGTGTCTGTGTGTCCTTCTGGTTCTCTCCTGTTAGTTAAGCTGTCATAGTCAGATCTGCCGGAGACGTTAGCCACACTCTGGAAATGTTCACATTCCCTGTTTATGTACAAACGGATAGAATAAAACTAATTCCTTTTACCTGCTTTCTTTCCGAGTATACAATCACCCATATGTCCAGCTGGACACTGAAGGACGACCGACTGTCGAGCCCTCCTGCTACCCACTTCAGACCAGCTGCCACCACCTGCCTTGGACTAGCTGCCCACCCTACCCTGATGTTCTCATAGACTCCTAGTTATTCCTAATACCAATATTACTGCTATTAATATTAGTAGTACAATCACTTGTAGGTAGTTTGTCCAAAGGAGGATGGGTCCCCCCTGGTGAGCCTGGTTCCTCACAAGGTTTCTTCTTCAGCTCTGAGGGGGTTTTTCCTTGCCACTGTTGCCCCTGGCTTGCCCACCAGGGGGGTTCTGTACATTCTTACAGTCCTGTTAAAACTTTGTCTTTTCCGAAATTCTGTAAAGCTGCTTTGTGACAACATCAGTTGTAAAAAGCACTACAAATAAATTTGATTTGATTTGATTCTGAGCCTTGGTTCCTCTCAAGGTTTCTTCGTCATTTAGGGAGTTTTTCCTTGCCACCGTCACCGTTGGCAGCGCTCATGGGGGCTCGGACCCGGATATTCTTTTCTTTTCTTCTCTTTCTGTAATGCTGATTGTTCTGTAAAGCTGCTTTGTGACAACATCTGTTGTAAAAAGCATTATATAAATAAATTTTGCTTGCTTGCTTTTCACAGTTTCTCACAATTTCTGTCTCAGTGAACTACAAGACTTAAAGCTCAGCTTAAACATGCGTCCAGTTTTGGAAGATGACCAGCTCATTACAGTACGATCCACCTCCTCATCTGACTTTCTGAACTGAAGAGGTTAGTGTTTTGTTTTGTGTTTTGGTCTGTTTTTAGTGTCCGCGCTGGGATGAACATTTCCCAGCTGCAGCGTGCAGCCTTCATCACATGTGAATAGGCTGTTTACGGATGTCTGAGGAGAGTTGGGGAGCAGAAGGAGGCTTTCTGCACTCAAGGCCAGCGTTGGTCCTTTTACTGTGATTCAAAAATTTGGCCCTGAAAAGTTAAACTCACTGGGGTCGTCTTAGGATATGTAAACACCTGTCCTCAGAAGACCCGAGTAAAGAAGACCCACTGAAAACCAGATTCGCTGTGCTGTGATCAGGACAACTTTACTCACACTAAAACATAACAAATGCAAACAGTTTGATTCCATCTGGAGTGACTGATGGACTGAGTGAGTGCCAGACTGACTGACTGATGGATTGAGTGAGTGACTTACTGATGGACTGAGTGAATGACTGACAGACTGATGGACTGAGAGAGTGACTGACTGACGGACTGACTGACTGATGGACTGAATGAGAGACTGACTGACTGACTGATGGATTGAGTGAGTGACTGACAGATTGACTGACTGATGTACTGACTGAGTGACAGACTGACTGACTGATGGACTAAAAAAGGCATTTACCTCAATCCCAGACTCTGTTGGTTTTACCCAAAATGCAGCAGGGCCAACACACGACTGTAGTCATACATTAGATTTAGTTTTGACACTAGGTCTTAACATAGACAAGCTTAATATCCTACCGCAAACCACAGCGACCTCCGACCATTACCTAATTTCATATGAGCTACGACTTAGCCATAATATATATACGCCCCCTCGTTATTCAACAAAGCGCTCAATAAAACCTTCTACTGCCCTACAATTTATAGAAAATCTCCCAGTTATCAACCCCAGTCTCCACTGCATCAGACCCAATGGAACTAGATTTACTAACCGATTATTTAGAAAATACCTTCAGATCCACTTTAGAAAATGTGGCCCCACTTAAGCTGGAAGTGTTCCGCTCTGCCTGGAAGGACAGCCTTATAGAGGATAGAAATGCCCTCACTGAAGCTCGCTCAGCATATCTGGCCTCGCTGCATCGAGAATAATAAGTATAATCCTAGAGTTCTGTTTAATGTGATTTCCCAAATCACAAAAAATCTGGCAGGTAATGAACCAGAAATCCCAGCAACTCTCACCAGTGAAGTTTTTATGGACTTCTTTAATAATAAAATTGAAAATATTAGACGACAAATTCAACCCACAGTATCAAATTCAAATCCAGCGTGGCCGTCATCTGACTTGGCTGATATAGAACAAAACACAGCTGTAGAAAAGAGCCTGAAAACCTTTTACCCACTCCCACAGCTGGAGCTAGAGAAGATTATCTCCTCTGCAAATCGCACAACCTGCACACTCAATGCAATTCCATCAAAATTACTCAAAGAAGTCCTGCCAGTTATTATAAACCCTATTTCAACTATAGTAAACTCGTCCCTTAGTCTGGGCCATGTACCCAAAGCTTTTAAACTAGCAGTTATCAAACCTCTGATCAAGAAACCAAATCTTGATGTCGCCGTTTTGTCTAATTACAGGCCTGTTTCTAACTTACCGTTTATATCTAAGATCTTAGAAAAAGCTGTGGCCCAACAACTTAGTTCATATCTACACAAGAACCATATATATGAAAAATTCCAATCTGGATTCAGGCCACACCACAGCACTGAGACGCTCTAGATAAGATAACTAATGATCTTCTTCTTGCCTCTGATCAAGGCTACATATCTCTCTTAGTGCTACTTGACCTCAGCGTGGCCTTCGATACAGTAGACCACAATATTCTCCTAGAAAGGTTAGAAAACATGGTTGGAGTCACAGGGACGGCCCTATCATTGCTCAGATCAGAACGTTATCAGTTCGTCAGTGTAAACAATTTATCTCCCAATTATTCAAAAGTGAGATTTAGAGTTCTGCAGGGCTCTATATTAGGACCATTATTATTTACTCTATACATGTTACCGTTAGGCACAGTTATAATAAACCATTACAGTCCTGTTAAAACTTTGTCTTTTCCAAAATTCTGTAAAGCTGCTTTGTGACAACATCAGTTGTAAAAAGCATTACAAATAAATTTGATTTGATTTGACTGACTGACTGACTGACTGATGGACTGAGTGATTTGATTATTTTTTTATTGAATGACCCAAACCCCCAACATTCCGTTACACCAGTGTGCTCCCAGTTTCAGCGTTATCAGCCATTAATTCTGTTCACCTATGCTACCACACCAAGCACTGAGACAGAGGTTGAAAGCACAGCAGATCACAGCCTCCAACTACAAGCCCACTAATCGAACACCAACCTCCAGCAGCCTCGTCACTGAATTACACAAGAATGCAGCAAATAAATGCTACAGAACCAACTACTGTCTATACAGCCGTCCCAAATCCAGCCAAAAAGAGCAAACACAAAAAACCCACTTCTTCTCACTTCTGTCATCGGATATTGTTCCATGTTCTGACAAAAAAGGGATCAAAGCAGGAAGTGAGTTCAAATTAGTGCAGTGTTCACAGTAAGATTGCATTGAGCATTGAATTTATTGTTTGCAATATATTGTGTTGCACTTATATTTTATTGTACTGCACTGTGTACTGTAGTTTATTGTATTGTAGTTTACTGTATTGTATTACCTCTCCATGGATCACCACCTTATCGTGGTGGAGAGGTTTGTGTGCTTGAAGGACCCTAGGAGCTATGTTGTCTGGAGCAAAAGCTCCTGGTAGGGTCTCCCATGGCAAACTGGTCCTAGGTGACAGGCCAGACAAAGTGTGATCCATAACCACCCCTATGAGGACAACAAAGCAGGACTTGTGTACCCTGCCCAGATCAGGGTTACCGGGGCCCCACCCTGGAGCCAGGCCTGGGGGAGAGGCTCACCAGCGAGCGTCTGGTGGCCGGGCATTCACTCATGGTGCCCGGCCGGGCCCAGCCCGAAGGAGCTACATGAGTCCCCCCTCCCATCGACCCACCACCGATGGGAGGGGCAGTAGTAGGGGTGGGTCAAGGCGTGGGCCTTGGCGTTCTGATCCTCGGTTGCTGAAACTGGCGTTTGGAACTTGGAACGTTACCTCACTGGCGGGGAAGGAGCCTGAGTTGGTGCGCGAGGTCGAGAGATACCGGCTAGATATAGTCGGGCTCACCTCAACACACAGCTTGGGCTCTGGGTCCAATCTCCTTGAGAGGGGCTGGACTTTTTTCTTTTCTGGAGTTGCCCATGGTGAGAGGCAGCGGGCAGGTGTGGGCTTTCTCATAGCCCCTCGACTCGGCGCCTGTATGTTGGGGTTTTCCCCGGTGGACGAGAGGGTAGCTTCCCTACGCCTTCGGGTTGGGGAACGGGTCCTGACTGTTGTCTGTGCTTATGCACTGAACAGCAGTTCAGAATACCCAGCCTTCATAGAGTCCTTGGAAGGGGTGCTTGAAAGTGCTCCTCCTGGAGACTCGATTGTCCTACTGGGGGACTTCAACGCTCACGTGGGCAACGACAGTAAGACCTGGAGGGGTGTGATTGGGAGGAATGGCCTCTCCGATCTGAACCCGAGTGGTGTTCAGTTTTTGGACTTCTGTGCAAACCACAGTTTGTCCATAACGAACACCATGTTTGAACACAAGGATGTCCATAAGTGCACATGGCACCAGGACACCCTAGGCCGCAGTTCAATGATTGACTTTGTAGTCGTGTCAGCGGACTTGCGGCCATGTGTACTGGACACTCGGGTAAAGAGAGGAGCTGAGCTGTCAATTGATCACCACCTGGTGGTGAGTTGGATCAGGTGGTGGGGGAAGATGCCAGTCAGACCAGGCAAACCCAAACGTATAGTGAGGGTTTGCTGGGAACGTCTGGCAGAAGAACCTGTCAGATTGATCTTCAACTCACACCTCCGTCAGAACTTTGACCAGATATCGGGGGAGGTGGGGGACATTGACTCAGAATGGGCCATGTTCCGCTCCTCCATTGTTGAAGCGGCTGACTGTAGCTGTGGTCGCAAGGTAGTTGGTGCCTGTCGGGGCGGTAATCCTCGAACCCGGTGGTGGACACCCCAGGTGAGAGATGCCGTCAAGCTGAAGAAGGAGTCCTACCGGACATGGTTGGCCTGTAGGACACCAGAGGCAGCTGGCAGGTATCGACAGGCCAAGCGATCTGCGGCTTCAGTCGTTGCCAAGGCAAAAACCCGGGTGTGGGAAGAGTTCGGCGAGGCCTTGGAAAGTGACTTTAAGTCGGCTCCGAAAAGATTCTGGCAAACCGTCAGGCGACTCAGAAGGGGAAAGCAGTGTGCCACTAGCACTGTATATAGTGGAGATGGTGTGCTGCTGACTTCGACTGAAGACGTCATTGGGCGGTGGAAGGAATACTTTGAGGACCTTCTCAATCCCACCAACACGTTCTCCAGTGAGGAGGCAGAGTCTGGGGACACGGGAATAGGCTTGTCCATTACTGAGGCCGAAGTCGCTAAGGTAGTTAAAAAGCTCCTTGGCGGCAGGGCTGCAGGGGTGGATGAGATCCGTCCCGAGTTCCTCAAGGCTCTGGATGTTGTGGGGCTGTCTTGGCTGACACGCCTTTTCAACATTGCGTGGACATCGGGGGTGGTGCCACTTGATTGGCAGACTGGGGTGGTGGTGCCTCTTTTTAAAAAGGGGGACCGGAGGGTGTGTTCCAACTACAGGGGAATCACACTCCTCAGCCTCCCTGGCAAGGTCTATGCAGGGGTACTGGAGAAGAGAGTCCGGCTTATAGTCGAACCTCGGATTCAGGAGGAGCAGTGCGGGTTCCGCCCTGGTCGTGGAACACTGGACCAACTCTTTACCCTCTCCAGGATTCTTGAGGGTTCATGGGAGTTTGCCCAACCAGTCCACATGTGCTTTGTGGATTTGGAGAAGGCATTTGACTGTGTTCCCCGGGGTATTCTGTGGGAGGTGCTTCGGGAGTACGGGGTACATGGCTCTTTGCTACGAGCCATTCAGGCCCTGTACAAACAAAGCAGGAGCTTGGTTCGCATGGCCGGCAGTAAGTCAGACTTTTTCCCAGTGAGAGTTGGACTCCGTCAGGGCTGCCCTTTGTCACCGATTCTATTCATAATTTTTATGGATAGAATTTCTAGGCGCAGTCAGGGGATGGAGGGTGTCCGGTTTGGTGACCTCAGGGTCACATCGCTGCTGTTTGCAGATGATGTGGTCCTATTGGGGACATCAGGCCGTGAACTTCAGCTTTCACTGGATCGGTTTGCAGCCGAGTGTGAAGCGGCCGGGATGAGGATCAGTACCTCCAAATCCGAGGCCATGGTTCTCACGCGGGAAAGGGTGGAGAGCCCTCTCTGGGTCGGGGATGAGCTCTTGCCTCAAGTGGAGGAGTTTAAGTATCTCGGGGTCTTGTTCACGAGTGATGGTACAAGGGAGCGGGAGATTGACAGGCGGATTGGTGCTGGGTCAGCAGTGATGCGGGCTCTTTACCGGTCTGTTGTGGTAAAGAAAGAGCTGAGCCATAAGGCAAGGCTCTCGATTTACTGGTCGATCTACGTTCCCACCCTCACCTATGGTCATGAGCTTTGGGTAATGACCGAAAGAACGAGATCGCGAATACAAGCGGCTGAAATGAGTTTCCTCCGCAGGGTGGCTGGACTCTCCCTTAGAGATAGGGTGAGAAGTTCGGTCATCCGGGAGGGACTCGGAGCAGAGCCGCTGCTTCTTCACGTCGAGAGGAGCCAGTTGAGGTGGTTCGGGCATCTTGTTAGGATGCCTCCTGGACGCCTCCCTTGGGAGGTGTCACAGGCAAGTCCACCGGGGAGGAGACCCCGGGGAAGACCCAGGACACGCTGGCGTGACTATATCGCCCAGCTGGCCTGGGAGCGCCTCGGAATCCCTCCCAGGGAGCTAGTGGAAGTGGCTGGGGAAAGGGAGGTCTGGGCTTCATTGCTCAGGATGCTGTCCCCGCGACTCGAACCCCGGAGAAGCGGAAGATGATGGATGGATGGATGGATGGATGGATGGATGTATTGTATTATATGGCTCAGAGTTCTGTGTTCAGCTCTGCTCCTTCTCTCTCTGTATCAGTGACTGTGATTCTATCAGTATCTGAGCTCAGGACCGTCTCTCTCTCTAACCTACTGGTAACTAGTAAAGAAACTTTCTCTAGACAGACGAAGCTCTTCTTGTAAGTCGCTCTGGATAAGAGCGTCTGCTGAACGCTGTAAATGTAAATGTAACTACGATCAGCTTGAAGCTTAAAAGTCGCCCGGACAGACACTGTAGAGAAGAGTGATCCCCTCAGGCACATCGTGTTCTCTCTAATGCAGGGCAGGTTTGTTTACACAGCACCTTCTATACATTACGCTCATCCAAAGTGCTTCACAAATGATGACAAACAAAATTCAGATTAACATTTAAAAAGCAACAAATTACTGGAGATTAGAAATGAAAATACATGACTGAAACAATAGATTTTAAAAGAGAGGAATTATTCAATTAAAAACTCAAAATGAAAATGAATGAGGTGGAGAATGAGGTGGATATGAGCTGGAACTGGACAGCATCTGGACCTTCCTGTTGGTCCTAGTTCTGTTTGTGTGTTCCACCAAAGTCAGGATGATGTTTTCCTCACAGAGGAGCCGTGGAAGCACTTGGAGATGAACTCAGTGGGTTAGCTTTCCTCCACTCACTCCAGCAATCCTGTTTATCACATCCAGACCAGTCATCAGTTTTCAGATGGTGCTGCGTTGATCTCCATCTTTCTAGACTGATACCAGCGAATCAGTTTGGGGAACATTTTATACCGAGTTTCTTCAGTCTTTCAGCTCTGAGTGCACAGCCTGAGGCTTTTCACTGATAATAATAAAGCTCTTCAAAACCAAAAATGAGGGATTTTATTTAAAAACATGTATCTCAATAATATGTCATCCATATTAATATAATTTAAAACATTTATGATTTATCACTGTTATTTAAGCATTCATGAACATGTTATGAAGTGGTTATGTAAGATGTTATTAATGTGTTATATAGACACCCTTTGAGAAAGTGTTAGCTTGTTCACTCATGTTTGTATTCCTCAGACAACTGGTGCTGCCCTGTGTGGCTGAAGCCCGTCTGGCTCCCTGTGTGTCCTGCATGTGCGACTCCCTGTGTGAGTTCAGGTCAGGGGATCTGGGGGATGCAGCGGGCGATGAAACGTCCGCAGGCTCCTCTGTTTGCTGTGTATGAAGGTGTGTTGATGGATGCGCTCAGTGTTTGGCTCAGTGTCCTTGACTGGCAGGTGTTTGGGGGTGTGTGCAGTTATAATCATAAGAGCAAGAAGTCAGACAAAGAGACTAATTAAACATGGATCCTGCCCAGAGGCCATCTGTGGGAGCTGGACGAGACTTCGGCCCAGAGAGGGAGTTGAACATCAGCAGGAATGCAGAGTGGCCTGCAGGAGAGGAACGCCTCGTCATGAGAAACGAGAACAGCAGAAAAACATTCAACATCTGAAACGCTGTGTTTCTTTATGTTCTCTGAGCACAAATCCTTCAAATCAATTACAGAATAAGAAGAGTTTTTATCACTCAATTCATATTAACTTTCATATTAACAGACTTCAACACCTGAATTTATCAGGAATTCGTGCATTGATGAAGTGTGTTGTTGTCACGCGATCTTCTCTAGCGCGGCGCTCCGGAACGTCGGCTGGGTTTTTTCTGTAGCTCCATCCTCTCGTCATCTTGTCCATCTGCTTCATCTTCAGAATCAGAATCATGTTATTTCACCAGGTGTGTTACACATACAAGGAATCAGAGTTTATCATTATCCACCAAAATAACAGCCGTTCTTCATAAGTACCATAAAAATAAAAACTGTTTTATCATCTTATGACTTTCACGCTGTCTATAGAACCAGGATACGTGAATGTGTCAGCGCAGCCGACTAAACACGGAAAGGAACCAATAAAGATGGTTCTGCTGTTCCATGAGCATCTATAAAATAGACAGCACTGCTAATTAGCATCACAGAGATAGTTAGGGTGGGGGGGTTTCTGAAAACCTCAGAACCACAGACAAAACAACAGGGAGAGTGCAGCTCCCGGCGCTCGGCTGTGCGGTCATGCTGTGTTCAGACTGCAGGTCAATCAGATTCATTTCTAAAATCAGACCTTTTGAGTCGACTGACCGCTCTTGTCTGCATGCGATCAGATCAGATCTGTGTGTCCAGACATCACCAGCCTATCTGGGTTACCGTGGTAACGACATAGGTCTCAGTAACGACGTAGCTACACTGGTGATGCGTATTTCAGTCGAAGATGCAGGAGCATCATCTCCCCTCCAGACTCCTCAGAACTCTCTTCATCATCATGAATCGTCGGAGCTCCTCCTGAATCCCAGCACTTCATCACTCTGGATTGGACTCATCGCTGTTTGTGAGGGACGAAAAAGACATTCTGAAATCCGATCTGAGCGTCCAGAGCGTCCAGACCGAGACACAACTGTAGAATTCAGACTGGAGTCGCTTTACAAACTGCATACAGATGTGTATGACGTCTTTAAAAATGGGAAAAAACCTTCTGTATTGGACAAAACTGCCCTTCATTCGTTTATCTCAAACAGTGTCATAAAGGTTTTCACTCAAGACTCCACGGCTGCTTAAGAATTAGCAACTACTGCAATTACTGCCACCTACTGGTGAACATGCTGCGATTTCCAGTGGCAGAAACAGTTTCATTCCATACTGTTGTTTCCGTTACCAAAAATATTTTATACTAACAATAAAGTTTTTGTAAAGTTAGTATATCTTTTTCATAATATCAGTGACATTATATATAAGTTAATTCACAATGAAATAAATTAAATTTTAAATGAAATAAAATTACTTTTTTGTTCATGTTTATGTTGTAACAGTATGGCATTGCAGGCCAATGTGAACTGACCTGCTTTTTTCATGCTGAATTAACACATGAATTTCTGATGAATTCAGATGTTGAAAAAAAATGTATTACCTTCCTACTCATTCATTAGTTAATGCAGAATAATTTAATCTCATGGCTGTTAATATCTGATTCAGTCATTCCTAATTAATGACTCATTACTGTCTCATTAATTATTCATCAGTAAATGCCTTAATTACATGATGTACCATGACCTATTACTATGCAGGGATACCAAACTTCACCACTTTGGATTTTTCCTAAATTGTGTAAAATTCAGTTTGACTTAAATCAGCATAATTAAATTAGGCCACATGAGAAAAGAAGCAAAGGAAGTATTTTCTTGGTTCTGTTAGAGGTTTTGGCCACACCTGGTCAGAGGCTTCTAGAGCACCAAAAACCGATGAACTAATGAAAACATCTTTAGTAAAAGTACAAAACTAGCAGCTCAGAAAAAAACTGTGCATAATAATATATAGAGCTGAGGTCCTCACTGAGGTACTGGTATAGCAGTAAATGTAGTATCATAGTAAATGAAGACTCAGACACAAATCCATCAGAATCTTGCTTACTGAGAAAATCAGCAACATTCAATCAAGGAATGAGAAGTCCTGAAGTGTCTGATGGAAAACTGCAGCAAAACCTGCTCATGCAGTGTTGTTCTTACAGTGAATATGCAAATCCAGTAAATCCAGATCACTCAGCACAACACAGTCACAGGGTAATATGTGTGGAGCTGTCATGACTGTACGGCCCTCCTGGAGCCCTGGATTAGAGAACTTCTAACAGAAACTGTGCAACAACAGATGGGCTATGGCCTTTAACTGTAAACGGCCCTCAGAAAAAACTGCACTGGCCGCCTCGTCTGTTAAAGCTCTGCTGCTGGTTTTTGAAGCTCTAAATGACTTTACAGCTCCTGAATAGGGTTAGGGTTAGGGTTTGGGTTTGGGTTAGGGTTAGGGTCTGAGATCTGAAGGTCAGTTTCTGACCTTCTGAACACCTTCAGTAAAACACAGAAAACGTGGAGAGACACTTTCAGTTCTTCTGCTTCTAATCTGTGGAGCTCAGTTCAGCTTTTACTAGACAGTTGAGCTCTGAGCTTCAGTAAATCTCTCCTCCTCTTTAACTCTGAGCTTCAGTAAAACTCTCCTCCTCTTTAACTCTGAGCTTCAGTAAAACTCTCCTCCTCTTTAACTCTGAGCTTCAGTAAAACTCTCCTCCTCTTTCACTCTGAGCTTCAGTAAAACTCTCCTCCTCTTTAACTCTGAGCTTAAGTTAAACTCTCCGTCTCTTTAACTCTGAGCTTCAGTAAAACTCTCCTCCTCTTTAACTCTGAGCTTCAGTAAAACTCTCCTCCTCTTTAACTCTGAGCTTCAGTTAAACTCTCCGTCTCTTTAAATCTGAGCTTCAGTAAAACTCTCCTCCTCTTTAACTCTGAGCTTCAGTAAAACTCTCCGTCTCTTTAACTCTGAGCTTCAGTAAAACTCTCCTCCTCTTTAACTCTGAGCTTCAGTAAAACTCTCCGTCTCTTTAACTCTGAGCTTCAGTAAAACTCTCCGTCTCTTTACCTCTGAGCTTCAGTAAAACTCTCCTCCTCTTTAACTCTGAGCTTCAGTAAAACTCTCCTCCTCTTTAACTCTGAGCTTCAGTAAAACTCTCCGTCTCTAGTGGCTAAAGGATCCAGCTAAGAGGCTAAACACACTAAAGGATACAGCTAACAGGCTAAACAGGCTAAAGGATACAGCTAACAGGCTAAACAGGCTAAAGGATACAGCTAAAAGGCTAAACAGACTAAAGGATACAGCTAACAGGCTAAACAGGCTAAAGGATACAGCAAACAGGCTAAAGGATACAGCAAACAGGCTAAAGGATACAGCTAACAGGCTAAAGGATACAGCAAACAGGCTAAACAGGCTAAAGGATACAGTTAATAACAGGCTAAACAGGCTAAAGGATACAGCAAACAGGCTAAAGGATACAGCAAACAGGCTAAACAGGCTAAAGGATACAGCTAAAAGGCTAAAGGATACAGCTAAAAGGCAAAACAGGCTAAAGGATACAGCAAACAGGCTGAAGGATACAGCAAACAGGCTAAAGTATACAGCTAACAGGCTAAAGTATACAGCTAACAGGCTAAAGGATACAGCTAACAGGCTAAAGGATACAGCAAACAGGCTAAACAGGCTAAAGGATACAGTTAACAGGCTAAACAGGCTAACGGATACAGCTAACAGGCTAAAGGATACAGCTAACAGGCTATAGGATACAGCTAACAGGCTAAAGGATACAGCAAACAAGCTAAAGGATACAGCTTCCAGGCTAAACAGGCTAAAGGATACAGCTAACAGAATAAAGGATACAGCTAACAGGCTAAACAGGCTAAAGTATACAGATAACAGGCTAAACAGGCTAAAGGATACAGTTGACAGGCTAAATGATACAGCAAACAGGCTAAAGGATACAGCTAAAAGGCTAAACAGGCTAAAACGATAAAACCCCGGACTTTAAAACAAACAGCTCGGAAATTAGAGCGGAAATGGCCTCAAACCAAGCTGGAAGTGTTCCACACGGCCTGGAGGGACGGCCATATAGAGGATAGAAATGCCCTCACTGAAGCTCGCCCAGCATATCTGGCCTCGCTGATCGAGAATAATAAGTTTAATCCTAGAGTTCTGTTTAATGTGATTTCCCAAAAGACGTGAAAGGCTGGATGTCACGCAACTTCCTCCTATTAAACAGTAACAACACAGAGGTTCTCCTTCTGGGTCCAAAATTAGCAAGAAGTAAATTGCCAGATTTAATCTTAAATCTCGCCGACTTTCCAGCCACACCTGGATCAGCAGCTAAAAATCTCGGCGTTATAATAGATTTAGATTTATCATTCGATCAACACACAGGCGGCATCACTAGGACAGCTTTTCTACATCTTCACAACATCGCCAAGATCAGAAATGCCCTGTCCCTGCGTGATGCAGAAACACTAGTACACGCCTTTATTACTTCCAGGCTAGACTACTGTAACGCACTACTGTCAGGATGCACAAGCAGGAATTTAAACAAACTCCAACTAGTCCAAAACGCCGCAGCCAGGGTCCTCACTAAAACTAGAACATCTGATCATATCAGTCCAGCGCTATCATCACTTCATTGGCTGCCTGTTAAATTCCGTATTGATTATAAAATTATTTTATTGACGTATAAAGCCCTACATGGTCTCGCTCCCGAGTACCTGCAAGACCTTATTTCTCATTATGAGCCATCACGACCACTCAGATCCCAGAGCGCTGGCTTATTAATAGTTCCTAGAATTCCTAAGGCTGCAGCTGGGGGAAGAGCTTTTTCTTATAAAGCCCCCAAACTCTGGAATGACCTTCCAGAAACTGTTCGGGACTCAGACACAGTCTCAGTCTTTAAGACTAGGCTGAAAACTCACTTGTTCAGTTTAGCTTTTGGTAGCTAATGTTCCCCCTAGATAAAGGCAGCAGATCCAAAGGTCCATGGACACAGGGAATTATAGTAAACTGAGATGCTGGTGCTGTCGTCCTGGGTTTCTGTACATTCTTACACTCCTGTTAAAACTTTGTCTTTTCCAAAATTCTGTGAAGCTGCTTTGTGACAACATCCGTTGTAAAAAGTGCTACAAATAAATTTGATTTGATTTGATTTGATTAAAGGATACAGCTAAAAGGCTAAACAGGCTAAAGGATACAGCTAACAGGTTAAACAGGCTAAAGGATACAGCTAACAGGCTAAACAGGCGAAAGGATACAGCTAACAGGCTAAACAGGCTAAAGGATACAGCTAACAGGCTAAACAGGCTAAAGGATACAGGTAAAAGGCTAAACAGGCTAAAGGATACAGTGAAAAGGCTAAAGGATACAGTTATCAGGCTAAACAGGCTAAAGGATACAGCTAAAATGCTAAACAGGCTAAAGGATACATCTAAAAGTCTAGAACAGGCTAAAGGATACAGCTAAAAGGCTAAACAGGCTAAAGGATACAGGGAACATTCTAAAGGATACAGCTATCAGGCTAAACAGGCTAAAGGATACAGCTAAAATGCTAAACAGGCTAAAGGATACATCTAAAAGTCTAGAACAGGCTAAAGGATACAGCTAAAAGGCTAAACAGGCTAAAGGTTACAGCTAACAGGCTAAAGGATACAGTGAACAGGCTAAAGGATACAGTTATCAGGCTAAACAGGCTAAAGGATGCAGCTGACGGGCTAAAGGATTCAGCTGACGGGATAAAGGATGTAGCTGACAGGCTAAAGGATGTAGCTGACAGGCTAAAAGATGTAGCTGACGGGCTAAAGGATGTAGCTGACAGGCTAAAGGTTGCAGCTGACGGTCTAAAGGATGTAGCTGACGGGCTAAAGGATGTAGCTGACAGACTGAAGGATGTAGCTGACGGGCTAAAGGATGTAGCTGACAGGCTAAAGGATGTAGCTGACAGACTAAAGGATATAGCTCACAGACTGAAGGATGCAGCTGACAGGCTAAAGGATGCAGCTGACAGGCTAAAGGATGCAGCTGACAGGCTAAAAGATGTAGCTGATGGGCTAAAGGATGTAGCTGACAGGCTAAAGGTTGCAGCTGACAGGCTAAAGGATGTAGCTGACAGGCTAAAAGATGTAGCTAATGGGTTAAAGGATGTAGCTGACAAGCTAAAGGATGTAGCTGACAGACTAAAGGATGTAGCTCACAGACTAAAGGATGTAGCTCACAGACTGAAGGATGAAGCTGACGGACTAAAGGATGTATCTGACAGGCTAAAGGATGTAGCTGAGAGGCTAAAAGATGTAGCTGACAGGCTAAAGGATGTAGCTGACAGGCTAAAGGTTGCAGCTGACGGTCTAAAGGATGTAGCTGACGGGCTAAAGGATGCAGTTGACGGGCTAATGGATGCAGCTGACTGACTAAAGGATGTAGCTGACAGGCTAAAAGATGTAGCTGATGGGCTAAAGGATGTAGCTGAGAGGCTAAAGGATGTAGCTCACAGACTGAAGGATGCAGCTGACAGGCTAAAGGATGCAGCTGACAGGCTAAAGGATGCAGCTGACAGGCTAAAAGATGTATCTGATGGGCTAAAGGATGTAGCTGACAGGCTAAACGTTGCAGCTGACGGGCTAAATGATGTAGCTGACAGACTAAAGGATGTAGCTGACAGACTAATGGATGTAGCTCACAGACTGAAGGATGCAGTTGACGGACTAAAGGATGTAGCTGACAGGCTAAAGGATGTAGCTGACAGGCTAAAGGATGCAGCTGACAGGCTAAAGGATGCAGCTGATGGGCTAAAGGATGTAGCTGACAGGCTAAAGGTTGCAGCTGACGGTCTAAAGGATGTAGCTGACGGGCTAAAGGATGTAGCTGACAGACTGAAGGATGTAGCTGACGGGCTAAAGGATGTAGCTGACAGGCTAAAGGATGTAGCTGACAGACTAAAAGATATAGCTCACAGACTGAAGGATGCAGCTGAAAGGCTAAAGGATGCAGCTGACAGGCTAAAGGATGCAGCTGACAGGCTAAAAGATGTAGCTGATGGGCTAAAGGATGTAGCTGACAGGCTAAAGGTTGCAGCTGACAGGCTAAAGGATGTAGCTGACAGGCTAAAAGATGTAGCTAATGGGTTAAAGGATGTAGCTGACAAGCTAAAGGATGTAGCTGACAGACTAAAGGATGTAGCTCACAGACTAAAGGATGTAGCTCACAGACTGAAGGATGAAGCTGACGGACTAAAGGATGTATCTGACAGGCTAAAGGATGTAGCTGAGAGGCTAAAAGATGTAGCTGACAGGCTAAAGGATGTAGCTGACAGGCTAGAGGTTGCAGCTGACGGTCTAAAGGATGTAGCTGACGGGCTAAAGGATGCAGTTGACGGGCTAATGGATGCAGCTGACTGACTAAAGGATGTAGCTGACAGGCTAAAAGATGTAGCTGATGGGCTAAAGGATGTAGCTGAGAGGCTAAAGGATGTACCTCACAGACTGAAGGATGCAGCTGACAGGCTAAAGGATGCAGCTGACAGGCTAAAGGATGCAGCTGACAGGCTAAAAGATGTAGCTGATGGGCTAAAGGATGTAGCTGACAGGCTAAACGTTGCAGCTGAGGGGCTAAATGACGTAGCTGACAGACTAAAGGATGTAGCTGACAGACTAATGGATGTAGCTCACAGACTGAAGGATGCAGTTGACGGACTAAAGGATGTAGCTGACAGGCTAAAGGATGTAGCTGACAGGCTAAAGGATGCAGCTGACAGGCTAAAGGATGCAGCTGATGGGCTAAAGGATGTAGCTGACGGGCTAAAGGATGCAGCTAATGGGCTAAAGGATGTAGCTGACAGGCTAAAGGTTGCAGCTGACGGGCTAAAGGATGTAGCTGACAGACTAAAGGATGTTGCTGACAGACTAAAGGATGTAGCTCACAGACTGAAGGATGCAGCTGACGGACTAAAGGATGTAGCTGTCAGGCTAAAGGATGTAGCTGACAGGCTAAAGGATGTAGCTGACAGGCTAATGGATGTAGCTGATGGGTTAAAGGATGTAGCTGACAGACTAAAGGATGTAGCTGACAGACTAAAGGATGTAGCTCACGGACTGAAGGATGCAGCTGACGGACTAAAGGATGCAGCTGACGGACTAAAAGATGTAGCTGACAGGCTAAAGGATGTAGCTGACGGGCTAAAGGATGTAGCTGACAGGCTAAAGGTTGCACCTGACGGGCTAAAGGATGTAGCTGACGGGCTAAAGGATGCAGCTGACGGGCTAATGGATGCAGCTGACTGACTAAAGGATGTAACTGATGGGCTAAAGGATGAAGCTGACAGGCTAAAGGATGTAGCTGACAGACTAAAGGATATAGCTCACAGACTGAAGGATGCAGCTGACAGGCTAAAGGATGCAGCTGACAGGCTAAAGGATGTAGCTGACAGACTAAAGGATGTAGCTGACAGACTAAAGGATGCAGCTGATAGACTAAAGGATGCAGCTGACAGGCTAAAGGATGTAGCTGACAGGCTAAAAGATGTAGCTGACGGGCTAAAGGATGTAGCTGACGGGCTAAAGGTTGCACCTGACGGGCTAAAGGATGTAGCTGACGGGCTAAAGGATGCAGCTGACGGGCTAATGGATGCAGCTGACTGACTAAAGGATGTAGCTGACAGACTAAAGGATGTAGCTGACAGACTAAAGGATGCAGCTGACAGACTGAAGGATGCAGTTGACGGACTAAAGGATGTAGCTGACAGGCTAAAGGTTGTAGCTGACATGCTAAAAGATGTGGCTGACGGGCTAAAGGATGTAGCTGACAGACTAAAGGATGTAGCTGACAGACTAAAGGATGCAGCTGACAGACTAAAGGATGCAGCTGACGGGAGAAAGGATGTAGCTGACAGACTGAAGGATGTAGCTGACGGGCTAAAGGATGTAGCTGATGGGCTAAAGGATGCAGCTGACAGGCTAAAGGATGCAGCTGACGGACTAAAGGATGCAGCTGATGGGCTAAAGGATGTAGCTGACGGGCTAAAGGATGTAGCTGACAGACTGAAGTATGTAGCTGACGGGCTAAAGGATGTAGCTGACGGGCTAAAGGTTGCAGCTGACAGACTGAAGGATGTAGCTGACGGGCTAAAGGATGTAGCTGATGGGCTAAAGGATGTAGCTGACAGGCTAAAGGATACAGCTGACAGGCTAAAGGATGCAGCTGATGGGCTAAAGGATGTAGCTCACAGGCTAAAGGTTGCAGCTGACGGGCTAAAGGATATAGCTGACAGACTAAAGGATGTAGCTGACAGACTAAAGGATGTAGCTCACAGACTAAAGGATGCAGCTGACGGGCTAAAGGATGCAGCTGACAGGCTAAAGGTTGCACCTGACGGGCTAAAGGATGCAGCTGACGGGCTAAAGGATGTAGCTGACAGACTGAAGGATGTAGCTGACGGGCTAAAGGATGTAGCTGACGGGCTAAAGGATGTAGCTGACAGGCTAAAGTTTGCACCAGACGGGCTAAAGGATGCAGCTGACGGGCTAAAGGATGCAGCTGACGGGCTAATGGATGCAGCTGACTGACTAAAGAATGTAACTGATGGGCTAAAGGATGAAGCTGACAGGCTAAAGGATGTAGCTGACAGACTAAAGGATATAGCTCACAGACTGAAGGATGCAGCTGACAGGCTAAAGGATGCAGCTGACAGGCTAAAGGATGTAGCTGACAGACTAAAGGATGTAGCTGACAGACTAAAGGATGCAGCTGACGGACTAAAGGATGCAGCTGACGGACTAAAGGATGTAGCTGACGGGCTAAAGGATGTAGCTGACAGGCTAAAGGATGTAGTTGACGGGCTAAAGGTTGCACCTGACGGGCTAAAGGATGTAGCTGACGGGCTAAAGGATGCAGCTGACGGGCTAATGGATGCAGCTGACTGGCTAAAGGATGTAGCTGACAGGCTAAAAGATGTAGCTGATGGGCTAAAGGATGTAGCTGACAGGCTAAAGGATGTAGCTGACAGGCTAAAGGATGTATCTGACAGGCTAAAGGATGTAGCTGACAGGCTAAAGGATGTAGCTGACGAGCTAAAGGAAGTAGCTGACAGGCTAAAGGTTGCAACTGACGGTCTAAAGGATGTAGCTGACAGGCTAAAGGATGTATCTGACAGGCTAAAGGATGTAGCTGACAGACTAAAGGATATAGCTCACAGACTGAAGGATGCAGCTGACAGGCTAAAGGATGCAGCTGACAGGCTAAAGGATGCAGCTGACAGGCTAAAAGATGTAGCTGATGGGCTAAAGGATGTAGCTGACAGGCTAAAGGTTGCAGCTGACAGGCTAAAGGATGTAGCTGACAGGCTAAAAGATGTAGCTAATGGGTTAAAGGATGTAGCTGACAAGCTAAAGGATGTAGCTGACAGACTAAAGGATGTAGCTCCCAGACTAATGGATGTAGCTCACAGACAGAAGGATGCAGCTGACGGACTAAAGGATGTATCTGACAGGCTAAAGGATGTAGCTGACAGGCTAAAAGATGTAGCTGACAGACTAAAGGATGCAGCTGACAGACTGAAGGATGCAGTTGACGGACTAAAGGATGTAGCTGACAGGCTAAAGGTTGTAGCTGACATGCTAAAAGATGTGGCTGACGGGCTAAAGGATGTAGCTGACAGACTAAAGGAAGTAGCTGACAGACTAAAGGATGTAGCTGACAGACTAAAGGATGCAGCTGACAGACTAAAGGATGCAGCTGACGGGAGAAAGGATGTAGCTGACAGACTGAAGGATGTAGCTGACGGGCTAAAGGATGTAGCTGATGGGCTAAAGGATGCAGCTGACAGGCTAAAGGATGCAGCTGACGGACTAAAGGATGCAGCTGATGGGCTAAAGGATGTAGCTGACGGGCTAAAGGATGTAGCTGACAGACTGAAGTATGTAGCTGACGGGCTAAAGGATGTAGCTGACGGGCTAAAGGTTGCAGCTGACAGACTGAAGGATGTAGCTGACGGGCTAAAGGATGTAGCTGATGGGCTAAAGGATGCAGCTGACAGGCTAAAGGATGCAGCTGACAGGCTAAAGGATGCAGCTGATGGGCTAAAGGATGTAGCTGACAGGCTAAAGGTTGCAGCTGACGGGCTAAAGGATATAGCTGACAGACTAAAGGATGTAGCTGACAGACTAAAGGATGTAGCTCACAGACTAAAGGATGCAGCTGACGGGCTAAAGGATGCAGCTGACTGACTAAAGGTTGCACCTGACGGGCTAAAGGATGTAGCTGACGGGCTAAAGGATGTAGCTGACAGGCTAAAGGTTGCACCTGACGGGCTAAAGGATGCAGCTGACGGGCTAAAGGATGTAGCTGACAGACTGAAGGATGTAGCTGACGGGCTAAAGGATGTAGCTGACGGGCTAAAGGATGCAGCTGACGGGCTAAAGGATGCAGCTGACGGGCTAATGGATGCAGCTGACTGACTAAAGAATGTAACTGATGGGCTAAAGGATGAAGCTGACAGGCTAAAGGATGTAGCTGACAGAGTAAAGGATATAGCTCACAGACTGAAGGATGCAGCTGACAGGCTAAAGGATGCAGCTGACAGGCTAAAGGATGTAGCTGACAGACTAAAGGATGTAGCTGACAGACTAAAGGATGCAGCTGACGGACTAAAGGATGCAGCTGACGGACTAAAGGATGTAGCTGACGGGCTAAAGGATGTAGCTGACGGGCTAAAGGATGTAGCTGACGGGCTAAAGGTTGCACCTGACGGGCTAAAGGATGTAGCTGACGGGCTAAAGGATGCAGCTGACGGGCTAATGGATGCAGCTGACTGGCTAAAGGATGTAGCTGACAGGCTAAAAGATGTAGCTGACAGGCTAAAGGATGTAGCTGACAGGCTAAAGGATGTATCTGACAGGCTAAAGGATGTAGCTGACAGGCTAAAGGATGTAGCTGACGAGCTAAAAGAAGTAGCTGACAGGCTAAAGGTTGCAACTGACGGTCTAAAGGATGTAGCTGACAGGCTAAAGGATGTATCTGACAGGCTAAAGGATGTAGCTGACAGACTAAAGGATATAGCTCACAGACTGAAGGATGCAGCTGACAGGCTAAAGGATGCAGCTGACAGGCTAAAGGATGCAGCTGACAGGCTAAAAGATGTAGCTGATGGGCTAAAGGATGTAGCTGACAGGCTAAAGGTTGCAGCTGACAGGCTAAAGGATGTAGCTGACAGGCTAAAAGATGTAGCTAATGGGTTAAAGGATGTAGCTGACAAGCTAAAGGATGTAGCTGACAGACTAAAGGATGTAGCTCCCAGACTAAAGGATGTAGCTCACAGACAGAAGGATGCAGCTGACGGACTAAAGGATGTATCTGACAGGCTAAAGGATGTAGCTGACAGGCTAAAAGATGTAGCTGACGGGCTAAAGGATGTAGCTGACAGGCTAAAGGTTGCAGCTGACGGTCTAAAGGATGCAGTTGACGGGCTAATGGATGCAGCTGACTGACTAAAGGATGTAGCTGACAGGCTAAAAGATGTAGCTCACAGACTGAAGGATGCAGCTGACAGGCTAAAGGATGCAGCTGACAGGCTAAAGGATGCAGCTGACAGGCTAAAAGATGTAGCTGATGGGCTAAAGGATGTAGCTGACAGGCTAAACGTTGCAGCTGACGGGCTAAATGATGTAGCTGACGGACTAAAGGATGTAGCTGATAGACTAATAGATGTAGCTCACAGACTGAAGGATGCAGTTGACGGACTAAAGGATGTAGCTGACAGGCTAAAGGATGTAGCTGACAGGCTAAAAGATGTAGCTGACGGGCTAAAGGATGTAGCTGACAGGCTAAAAGGATGTAGCTGACAGACTAAAGGATGCAGCTGACGGACTAAAGGATGCAGCTGACGGGCTAAAGGATGTAGCTGACAGACTGAAGGATGTAGCTGACGGGCTAAAGGATGTAGCTGACGGGCTAAAGGATGCAGCTGACGGGCTAAAGGATGCGGCTGACGGACTAAAGGATGAAGCTGATGGGCTAAAGGATGTAGCTGACGGGCTAAAGGATGTAGCTGACAGACTGAAGTATGTAGCTGACGGGCTAAAGGATGTAGCTGACGGGCTAAAGGTTGCAGCTGACAGACTGAAGGATGTAGCTGACGGGCTAAAGGATGTAGCTGACAGGCTAAAGGATTTAGCTGACAGGCTAAAAGATGTAGCTGACAGGCTAAAGGATGTAGCTGACAGACTAAAGGATGTAGCTGAAAGACTAAAGGATGCAGCTGATGGACTAAAGGATGCAGCTTACGGACTAAAGGATGTAGCTGACAGGCTAAAGGATGTAGCTGACAGGCTAAAAGATGTAGCTGATGGGCTAAAGGATGTAGCTGACGGGCTAAAGGTTGCACCTGACGGGCTAAAGGATGTAGCTGACGGGCTAAAGGATGCAGCTGACGGGCTAATGGATGCAGCTGACTGGCTAAAGGATGTAGCTGACAGGCTAAAAGATGTAGCTGACAGGCTAAAGGATGTAGCTGACAGGCTAAAGGATGTATCTGACAGGCTAAAGGATGTAGCTGACAGGCTAAAGGATGTAGCTGACGAGCTAAAAGAAGTAGCTGACAGGCTAAAGGTTGCAACTGACGGTCTAAAGGATGTAGCTGACAGGCTAAAGGATGTATCTGACAGGCTAAAGGATGTAGCTGACAGACTAAAGGATATAGCTCACAGACTGAAGGATGCAGCTGACAGGCTAAAGGATGCAGCTGACAGGCTAAAGGATGCAGCTGACAGGCTAAAAGATGTAGCTGATGGGCTAAAGGATGTAGCTGACAGGCTAAAGGTTGCAGCTGACAGGCTAAAGGATGTAGCTGACAGGCTAAAAGATGTAGCTAATGGGTTAAAGGATGTAGCTGACAAGCTAAAGGATGTAGCTGACAGACTAAAGGATGTAGCTCCCAGACTAAAGGATGTAGCTCACAGACAGAAGGATGCAGCTGACGGACTAAAGGATGTATCTGACAGGCTAAAGGATGTAGCTGACAGGCTAAAAGATGTAGCTGACGGGCTAAAGGATGTAGCTGACAGGCTAAAGGTTGCAGCTGACGGTCTAAAGGATGTAGCTGACAGGCTAAAGGATGCAGTTGACGGGCTAATGGATGCAGCTGACTGACTAAAGGATGTAGCTGACAGGCTAAAAGATGTAGCTCACAGACTGAAGGATGCAGCTGACAGGCTAAAGGATGCAGCTGACAGGCTAAAGGATGCAGCTGACAGGCTAAAAGATGTAGCTGATGGGCTAAAGGATGTAGCTGACAGGCTAAACGTTGCAGCTGACGGGCTAAATGATGTAGCTGACGGACTAAAGGATGTAGCTGATAGACTAATAGATGTAGCTCACAGACTGAAGGATGCAGTTGACGGACTAAAGGATGTAGCTGACAGGCTAAAGGATGTAGCTGACAGGCTAAAAGATGTAGCCGACGGGCTAAAGGATGTAGCTGACAGGCTAAAAGGATGTAGCTGACAGACTAAAGGATGCAGCTGACGGACTAAAGGATGCAGCTGACGGGCTAAAGGATGTAGCTGACAGACTGAAGGATGTAGCTGACGGGCTAAAGGATGTAGCTGACGGGCTAAAGGATGCAGCTGACGGGCTAAAGGATGCGGCTGACGGACTAAAGGATGAAGCTGATGGGCTAAAGGATGTAGCTGACGGGCTAAAGGATGTAGCTGACAGACTGAAGTATGTAGCTGACGGGCTAAAGGATATAGCTGACGGGCTAAAGGTTGCAGCTGACAGACTGAAGGATGTAGCTGACGGGCTAAAGGATGTAGCTGACAGGCTAAAGGATGTAGCTGACAGGCTAAAAGATGTAGCTGACAGGCTAAAGGATGTAGCTGACAGACTAAAGGATGTAGCTGAAAGACTAAAGGATGCAGCTGATGGACTAAAGGATGCAGCTTACGGACTAAAGGATGTAGCTGACAGGCTAAAGGATGTAGCTGACAGGCTAAAAGATGTAGCTGATGGGCTAAAGGATGTAGCTGACGGGCTAAAGGTTGCACCTGACGGGCTAAAGTATGTAGCTGACGGGCTAAAGGATGCATCTGACGGTCTAATGGATGCAGCTGACTGACTAAAGGATGTAGCTGACAGGCTAAAAGATGTAGCTGATGGGCTAAAGGATGTAGCTGACAGGCTAAAGGATGCAGCTGACAGGGTAAAGGATGTAGCTGACAGACTAAAGGATGTAGCTGACAGACTAAAGGATGTAGCTCACAGACTGAAGGATGCAGCTGACGGACTAAAGGATGTAGCTGTCAGGCTAAAGGATGTAGCTGACAGGCTAAAGGATGTAGCTGACAGGCTAATGGATGTAGCTGATGGGTTAAAGGATGTAGCTGACAGACTAAAGGATGTAGCTGACAGACTAAAGGATGTAGCTGTCAGGCTAAAGGATGTAGCTGACAGGCTAAAGGATGTAGCTGACAGGCTAATGGATGTGGCTGACAGGCTAATGGATGTAGCTGATGGGTTAAAGGATGTAGCTGACAGACTAAAGGATGTAGCTGACAGACTAAAGGATGTAGCTGTCAGGCTAAAGGATGTAGCTGACAGGCTAAAGGATGTAGCTGACAGGCTAATGGATGTGGCTGACAGGCTAATGGATGTAGCTGATGGGTTAAAGGATGTAGCTGACAGACTAAAGGATGTAGCTGACAGACTAAAGGATGTAGCTCACGGACTGAAGGATGCAGCTGACGGACTGAAGGATGCAGCTGACGGACTAAAGGATATAGCTCACAGACTGAAGGATGCAGCTGACAGGCTAAAGGATGCAGCTGACAGGCTAAAGGATGTAGCTGACAGGCTAAAGGATGTAGCTGATGGGCTAAAGGATGTAGCTGACAGGCTAAAGGATGCAGCTGACAGGGTAAAGGATGTAGCTGACAGACTAAAGGATGTAGCTGACAGGCTAAAGGATGCAGCTGACAGGGTAAAGGATGTAGCTGACAGACTAAAGGATGTAGCTGACAGGCTAAAGGATGTAGCTGATGGGCTAAAGGATGTAGCTGACAGGCTAAAGGATGCATCTGACGGTCTAATGGATGCAGCTGACTGACTAAAGGATGTAGCTGACAGGCTAAAAGATATAGCTGATGGGCTAAAGGATGTAGCTGACAGGCTAAAGGATGCAGCTGACAGGGTAAAGGATGTAGCTGACAAACTAAAGGATGTAGCTGACAGACTAAAGGATGTAGCTCACAGACTGAAGGATGCAGCTGACGGACTAAAGGATGTAGCTGTCAGGCTAAAGGATGTAGCTGACAGGCTAAAGGATGTAGCTGACAGGCTAATGGATGTAGCTGATGGGTTAAAGGATGTAGCTGACAGACTAAAGGATGTAGCTGACAGACTAAAGGATGTAGCTGTCAGGCTAAAGGATGTAGCTGACAGGCTAATGGATGTGGCTGACAGGCTAATGGATGTAGCTGATGGGTTAAAGGATGTAGCTGACAGACTAAAGGATGTAGCTGACAGACTAAAGGATGTAGCTCACGGACTGAAGGATGCAGCTGACGGACTGAAGGATGCAGCTGACGGACTAAAGGATATAGCTCACAGACTGAAGGATGCAGCTGACAGGCTAAAGGATGCAGCTGACAGGCTAAAGGATGTAGCTGACAGGCTAAAGGATGTAGCTGACAGGCTAATGGATGTAGCTGATGGGTTAAAGGATATAGCTCACAGACTGAAGGATGCAGCTGACAGGCTAAAGGATGCAGCTGACAGGTTAAAGGATGTGGCTGACAGGCTAATGGATGTAGCTGATGGGTTAAAGGATGTAGCTGACAGACTAAAGGATGTAGCTGACAGACTAAAGGATGTAGCTCACAGACTGAAGGATGTAGCTGACGGACTAAAGGATGTAGCTGTCAGGCTAAAGGATGTAGCTGACAGGCTAAAGGATGTAGCTGTCAGGCTAAAGGATGTAGCTGACAGGCTAAAAGATGTAGCTAATGGGTTAAAGGATGTAGCTGACAAGCTAAAGGATGTAGCTGACAGACTAAAGGATGTAGATCCCAGACTAAAGGATGTAGCTCACAGACAGAAGGATGCATCTGACGGACTAAAGGATGTATCTGACAGGCTAAAGGATGTAGCTGACAGGCTAAAAGATGTAGCTGACGGGCTAAAAGATGTAGCTGACAGGCTAAAGGTTGCAGCTGACGGTCTAAAGGATGTAGCTGACGGGCTAAAAGATGTAGCTGATGGGCTAAAGGATGTAGCTGACAGGCTAAAGGTTGCAGCTGACAGGCTAAAGGATGTAGCTGTCAGGCTAAAAGATGTAGCTAATGGGTTAAAGGATGTAGCTGACAAGCTAAAGGATGTAGCTGACAGACTAAAGGATGTAGCTCCCAGACTAAAGGATGTAGCTCACAGACAGAAGGATGCAGCTGACGGACTAAAGGATGTATCTGACAGGCTAAAGGATGTAGCTGACACGCTAAAAGATGTAGCTGACGGGCTAAAGGATGTAGCTGACAGGCTAAAGGTTGCAGCTGACGGTCTAAAGGATGTAGCTGACGGGCTAAAGGATGCAGTTGACGGGCTAATGGATGCAGCTGACTGACTAAAGGATGTAGCTGACAGGCTAAAAGATGTAGCTCACAGACTGAAGGATGCAGCTGACAGGCTAAAGGATGCAGCTGACAGGCTAAAGGATGCAGCTGACAGGCTAAAAGATGTAGCTGATGGGCTAAAGGATGTAGCTGACAGGGTAAAGGATGTAGCTGACAGACTAAAGGATGTAGCTGACAGACTAAAGGATGTAGCTCACAGACTGAAGGATGCAGCTGACGGACTGAAGGATGCAGCTGACGGACTAAAGGATATAGCTCACAGACTGAAGGATGCAGCTGACAGGCTAAAGGATGCAGCTGACAGGCTAAAGGATGTAGCTGACAGGCTAAAGGATGTAGCTGACAGGCTAATGGATGTAGCTGATGGGTTAAAGGATATAGCTCACAGACTGAAGGATGCAGCTGACAGGCTAAAGGATGCAGCTGACAGGGTAAAGGATGTGGCTGACAGGCTAATGGATGTAGCTGATGGGTTAAAGGATGTAGCTGACAGACTAAAGGATGTAGCTGACAGACTAAAGGATGTAGCTCACAGACTGAAGGATGTAGCTGACGGACTAAAGGATGTAGCTGTCAGGCTAAAGGATGTAGCTGACAGGCTAAAGGATGTAGCTGTCAGGCTAAAGGATGTAGCTGACAGGCTAAAAGATGTAGCTAATGGGTTAAAGGATGTAGCTGACAAGCTAAAGGATGTAGCTGACAGACTAAAGGATGTAGCTCCCAGACTAAAGGATGTAGCTCACAGACAGAAGGATGCAGCTGACGGACTAAAGGATGTATCTGACAGGCTAAAGGATGTAGCTGACAGGCTAAAAGATGTAGCTGACGGGCTAAAAGATGTAGCTGACAGGCTAAAGGTTGCAGCTGACGGTCTAAAGGATGTAGCTGACGGGCTAAAAGATGTAGCTGATGGGCTAAAGGATGTAGCTGACAGGCTAAAGGTTGCAGCTGACAGGCTAAAGGATGTAGCTGACAGGCTAAAAGATGTAGCTAATGGGTTAAAGGATGTAGCTGACAAGCTAAAGGATGTAGCTGACAGACTAAAGGATGTAGCTCCCAGACTAAAGGATGTAGCTCACAGACAGAAGGATGCAGCTGACGGACTAAAGGATGTATCTGACAGGCTAAAGGATGTAGCTGACACGCTAAAAGATGTAGCTGACGGGCTAAAGGATGTAGCTGACAGGCTAAAGGTTGCAGCTGACGGTCTAAAGGATGTAGCTGACGGGCTAAAGGATGCAGTTGACGGGCTAATGGATGCAGCTGACTGACTAAAGGATGTAGCTGACAGGCTAAAAGATGTAGCTCACAGACTGAAGGATGCAGCTGACAGGCTAAAGGATGCAGCTGACAGGCTAAAGGATGCAGCTGACAGGCTAAAAGATGTAGCTGATGGGCTAAAGGATGTAGCTGACAGGCTAAACGTTGCAGCTGACGGGCTAAATGATGTAGCTGACGGACTAAAGGATGTAGCTGACAGACTAATGGATGTAGCTCACAGACTGAAGGATGCAGTTGACGGACTAAAGGATGTAGCTGACAGGCTAAAGGATGTAGCTGACAGGCTAAAAGATGTAGCTGACGGGCTAAAGGATGTAGCTGACAGGCTAAAAGGATGTAGCTGACAGACTAAAGGATGTAGCTGACAGACTAAAGGATGCAGCTGACGGACTAAAGGATGCAGCTGACGGGCTAAAGGATGTAGCTGACAGGCTAAAGGATGTAGCTGACAGGCTAAAAGATGTAGCTGACGGGCTAAAGGATGTAGCTGACAGGCTAAAAGGATGTAGCTGACAGACTAAAGGATGTAGCTGACAGACTAAAGGATGCAGCTGACGGACTAAAGGATGCAGCTGACGGGCTAAAGGATGTAGCTGACAGACTGAAGGATGTAGCTGACGGGCTAAAGGATGTAGCTGATGGGCTAAAGGATGCAGCTGACAGGCTAAAGGATGCGGCTGACGGACTAAAGGATGCAGCTGACGGGCTAAAGGATGTAGCTGACGGGCTAAAGGATGTAGCTGACAGACTGAAGTATGTAGCTGACGGGCTAAAGGATGTAGCTGACGGGCTAAAGGATGTAGCTGACAGACTAAAGGATGCAGCTGACGGACTAAAGGATGCAGCTGACGGGCTAAAGGATGTAGCTGACAGACTAAAGGATGTAGCTCACGGACTGAAGGATGCAGCTGACGGACTGAAGGATGCAGCTGACGGACTAAATGATATAGCTCACAGACTGAAGGATGCAGCTGACAGGCTAAAGGATGCAGCTGACAGGCTAAAGGATGTAGCTGACAGGCTAAAGGATGTAGCTGACAGGCTAATGGATGTAGCTGATGGCTTAAAGGATATAGCTCACAGACTGAAGGATGCAGCTGACAGGCTAAAGGATGCAGCTGACAGGGTAAAGGATGTAGCTGACAGACTAAAGGATGTAGCTCACAGACTGAAGGATGCAGCTGACAGGCTAAAGGATGCAGCTGACAGGCTAAAGGATGTAGCTGACAGGCTAAAGGATGTAGCTGACAGGCTAATGGATGTAGCTGATGGGTTAAAGGATATAGCTCACAGACTGAAGGATGCAGCTGACAGGCTAAAGGATGCAGCTGACAGGGTAAAGGATGTGGCTGACAGGCTAATGGATGTAGCTGATGGGTTAAAGGATGTAGCTGACAGACTAAAGGATGTAGCTGACAGACTAAAGGATGTAGCTCACAGACTGAAGGATGTAGCTGACGGACTAAAGGATGTAGCTGTCAGGCTAAAGGATGTAGCTGACAGGCTAAAGGATGTAGCTGTCAGGCTAAAGGATGTAGCTGACAGACTAAAGGATGTAGCTCCCAGACTAAAGGATGTAGCTCACAGACAGAAGGATGCAGCTGACGGACTAAAGGATGTATCTGACAGGCTAAAGGATGTAGCTGACAGGCTAAAAGATGTAGCTGACGGGCTAAAGGATGTAGCTGACAGGCTAAAGGTTGCAGCTGACGGTCTAAAGGATGTAGCTGACGGGCTAAAAGATGTAGCTGATGGGCTAAAGGATGTAGCTGACAGGCTAAAGGTTGCAGCTGACAGGCTAAAGGATGTAGCTGACAGGCTAAAAGATGTAGCTAATGGGTTAAAGGATGTAGCTGACAAGCTAAAGGATGTAGCTGACAGACTAAAGGATGTAGCTCCCAGACTAAAGGATGTAGCTCACAGACAGAAGGATGCAGCTGACGGACTAAAGGATGTATCTGACAGGCTAAAGGATGTAGCTGACACGCTAAAAGATGTAGCTGACGGGCTAAAGGATGTAGCTGACAGGCTAAAGGTTGCAGCTGACGGTCTAAAGGATGTAGCTGACGGGCTAAAGGATGCAGTTGACGGGCTAATGGATGCAGCTGACTGACTAAAGGATGTAGCTGACAGGCTAAAAGATGTAGCTCACAGACTGAAGGATGCAGCTGACAGGCTAAAGGATGCAGCTGACAGGCTAAAGGATGCAGCTGACAGGCTAAAAGATGTAGCTGATGGGCTAAAGGATGTAGCTGACAGGCTAAACGTTGCAGCTGACGGGCTAAATGATGTAGCTGACGGACTAAAGGAAGTAGCTGACAGACTAATGGATGTAGCTCACAGACTGAAGGATGCAGTTGACGGACTAAAGGATGTAGCTGACAGGCTAAAAGATGTAGCTGACGGGCTAAAGGATGTAGCTGACAGGCTAAAAGGATGTAGCTGACAGACTAAAGGATGTAGCTGACAGACTAAAGGATGCAGCTGACGGACTAAAGGATGCAGCTGACGGGCTAAAGGATGTAGCTGACAGACTGAAGGATGTAGCTGACGGGCTAAAGGATGTAGCTGATGGGCTAAAGGATGCAGCTGACAGGCTAAAGGATGCGGCTGACGGACTAAAGGATGCGGCTGACGGACTAAAGGATGCAGCTGAAGGGCTAAAGGATGTAGCTGACGGGCTAAAGGATGTAGCTGACAGACTGAAGTATGTAGCTGACGGGCTAAAGGATGTAGCTGACGGGCTAAAGGATGTAGCTGACAGACTAAAGGATGCAGCTGACGGACTGAAGGATGCAGCTGACGGACTAAAGGATATAGCTCACAGACTGAAGGATGCAGCTGACAGGCTAAAGGATGCAGCTGACAGGCTAAAGGATGTAGCTGACAGGCTAAAGGATGTAGCTGACAGGCTAATGGATGTAGCTGATGGGTTAAAGGATATAGCTCACAGACTGAAGGATGCAGCTGACAGGCTAAAGGATGCAGCTGACAGGGTAAAGGATGTAGCTGACAGACTAAAGGATGTAGCTGACAGACTAAAGGATGTAGCTCACAGACTGAAGGATGTAGCTGACGGACTAAAGGATGTAGCTGTCAGGCTAAAGGATGTAGCTGACAGGCTAAAGGATGTAGCTGTCAGGCTAAAGGATGTAGCTGACAGGCTAAAAGATGTAGCTAATGGGTTAAAGGATGTAGCTGACAAGCTAAAGGATGTAGCTGACAGACTAAAGGATGTAGCTCCCAGACTAAAGGATGTAGCTCACAGACAGAAGGATGCAG
>NC_051226.1:109637-114637 GCF_015220715.1 Pygocentrus nattereri
CTCTTGGCATTGCAGGGCTTTATGGTGATAGGAGTGGGGGTCACTGTTTTGTAGGTGTAGCCAATATTTAATAATTCTTTTTTGAATTTTGAGTAATAGGGGGTATTGTCCTAATTCAGCTCTGCAGGCGTTGTTTGTTGCTTTTCGGTGCACTTGTAGGATATTTTTACAGAATTCGGTGTGCATCATTTCTGTGGGATGTTTCTCCCATTGGTCAAAATTATGATTTGAGAGTGTCCCCCATACCTCAATGCCATATAGGAGAATGGGTTCCATAATTGATTGGAATAATTTGAGCCAGATCCGGATTGGTATTTGAACAGGAATTTGTCGTTTGATGGCGTAGAATGCTCTGCGTGCTTTCTCTCTCAGCTCATTAACTGCTGGACTGAAGTTTCCAGTTGAACTAATCTTCAGTCCTAAATAGTTGTACTCTTTACAGCTGTTTAATTTATGTGTCCCTAGTGTGAAGCAGGAAGTGCTTCCCTGAGATCTGGATCTCTTTTGGAAAATGATAGTTTTGGTCTTGTTTAGGTTCACTGCCAGGGCCCAGGTCTGGCAGTACTACTCCAGCAGGTCCAGGTTCTGCTGTAGGCCCTGCTCCGTGGGGGACAGCAGAACCAGGTCGTCGGCGTAGAGCAGGAACTTGATTTCTGAGTCGTGCAGAGTGAGACCGGGTGCTGCAGAGCGCTCTAAGGCTGTGGCCAATTCGTTAATGTAGATGTTAAACAGTGTTGGGCTTAAGCAGCAGCCCTGTCTCACTCCACGCTCCTGAGAAAAGAACTCTGTTTGTTTGTTGCCAATCTTTATAATGCTCCTACACCGCTTTCAAGAACTTTGTAAAATAGGCCGTTGTGCCAAATGGTATCAAAAGCTTTTTTGAAATCAATAAAACATGCGAAGATTTTATTTTGGTTCTGTTTCACATGTAGGTCAATTAGGGTGTGTAGGGTGTAAATATGATCTGCTGTTCTGTGATTTGGGATGAATCCAATCTGACTTTTACTCAAGACACTGTGTTTCATAAGGAAGTCTATGAGTCTTGAATTAATAATACTGCACAGTACCTTCCCCAGACTACTGTTCACACAGATGCCTCGGTAATTGTTAGGGTCGAATTTGTCTCCACTTTTGAAGATGGGAGTTATAAGACCTTGACTCCAGATGTCAGGGAAGTAACCTACACTCAGAATCATATTGAACAGTTTAAGAATGGCCAATTGGAACTTTTTACTTGTAGATTTGATCATTTCATTTAAAATGCCATCAAATCTGCATGATTTTTTAGATTTTAGGGTTGATAATTTGTTTAGAAATTCCTGTTCAGTAATGGGGGAGTCCAGGGGATTCTGGAAGTTTTTTATTACCAATTCTAAAGTACGTAGTTTTTCTGTGATATTTTTCTGTTCAGGTTTTGTATTTGTGGGCATTTTATTATATAGTAATTTAAAATGCGTGGTCCAAATTTCCCCGTTTTGAATAGCCAATTCTTCTGAGCTAGTTTTATTGAGACGGTTCCAATGTTCCCAAAATCTGTTTGTATTTATGGACTCCTCAATTAGTGTCAGCTGTTTGTGTGTGTGTTGTGCTTTTTTGATTCTGAGTGTACGTTTATAGAGTTTGAGAGTTTCGCAGTACTGAAGGCGTAAATCTGCGTTACTCGGGTCTCTGTGTTTCTGATTTGATAATTTCCTTAATTCTTTTCTGATTTTTTGACATTCTGTGTCAAACCATTTGTCATCGTTTGGCTTTTTGGGTTTGTTCTTTAATTGTTTTAATTTGCATATTTGGGCAGTCCTAATGAAAATGTGGTTCACCTGCGAGATTAATGCCATCATTACTGTGAGTGTATGTTGTGTCCAGAAAGGCGTCTAAAAGTGTTTGAATTTCTTGTTTTCCAATTGCTTTCTGGAACTCTTCTGTGCTGTTTTGGGCCCGTCTGTATGGTCTCCGGATGTTGTACAGCTTACTGGGCTGTGTGTGTGCAGTGCTGTTAGTCTCTACCCTTTTAATGAACACAGTGATTTGGCTGTGGTCAGACAGAGGGGTTAGTGGTCTTACAGTGAATGCGCTGAGAGAGAAAGGGTCTAAATCTGTTATTACATAATCTACTGTACTATTGCCAAGAGGTGAGCAAAATGTAAATCTTCCTAAAGAGTTCCCTCTTAACCTACCGTTGACGATGTACAGACCCAGACTCTGACAGAGCTGCAGGAGGTCTTTTCCATTGCGGTTCACCTGTGAATCAGAATTATATCGGGGGAGGTTAGTTATGTTTTTTGGGTATTGATGTCCGAATATATAATTGTTACCGTTTTCAGTGTTGAGATCAGGTAGAGATCCTGTGCGTGCATTCAGGTCCCCACAGATCAGCACGCTTCCCTGGGCCTGGAAACTGCTGATCTGATCGTGTAGATTGGGAAAGCAATCTTCATTAAAGTACGGGGATTCACTGGGAGGGATGTATATGGTACACAGGAAGACGTCTTTTGGAGTATTTGTAATTTCTTTGTTAATTTTCAGCCAAATTTGGGATTTTTCTGACTTTATTGGGACTATAAATTTAGAAAGTTCAGATTTGTACCAGATAATAATTCCGCCAGAATCTCTACCTCTTTTAATATCAGGGTGTTTAACAGAGGGGATGATGATCTCTTTATAGTTTGCGGGACAGTGAGTGATGGAGTCAGATTTACACCAGGTTTCTTGTAGGATTATGATGTTGATGTTTTTTGTGTTATTCGTGAATTCATTGTTTTTACTTTTGAACCCAAACAAAGATGAGTGTATGTCCTGAATGTTCCACATTGAGATAGATAGAGATTTCATGTTAACAGTGAGGATACAAATACAAAGGTTTTTTTTTTTTTAAAAGGAGATAAATCCATATAGGTAAGTTGATATGCATACATATTGAAAAACCAACTACCAAACTATGTGCAATTACAATCATATAAGTTTTATCTATTTGTTTTATGTTTTTTATAGTTAATTTATTTTTTATGTGATTTCTGTGTGTATAGTGATTGACACTTAGCTCATCAGTCTGCTGCAAATGAGACTGAGCAGCTGTTTGATCTCTCCTAGATCTGCAGCACTGGTGGATGCTGGGCTTTTCACTGCTGCAGCGTAGCTCTGCTTCTGTTGCTGCGTACAGGGGCCGGGCGTTGGGGGTGTTGGATGTGGGTGGATTGGGTTGGGAGCTGGCTGAGGGTGTAGTTTCCTAGGTGCTGGGGGGAGGAGTGCTGGGCTGGGTTTGGCAGGTCTGCGTGGGGTGGAGATCCAGTGTGCTGGAGCTGCAGTGGGTCTGGAACGGCTGTGTGGAGGCGGGGGGTGGAGGTGGTGGGATGCTGGGTGTCTGCTGGTCTTCCTGGCCTCTCCCTCTCTCTCTCTCTCTGTCTCTCTCTGTCTCTCTCTCTCTCTCTCTCTCTCTCTGTCTCTCTCTTTTCTGAATGAGGCACAGCCAATCAAAGTTCATCACAGTTCATTTACATAATTCTGAAGAATAAAGAGTTATATTATAATAAATTATGAACAAACCCACAAAAACTGTTTGAGAGGGAAGAACTGTAGTTCTACACTTCCAGACTGTAGTCCATCTGTTTCTCTGATACTCTGTTACCCTGTTCTTCAGTGGTCAGGACCCCCATGGACCCTCACAGAGCAGGTACTATTTGGGTGGTGGATCATTCTCAGCACTGCAGTAACATTGACGTGGTGGTGGTGTGTTAGTGTGTGTTGTGCTGGTGCGAGTGGATCAGACACAGCAGTGCTGCTGGAGTTTTTAAACACTGTGTCCACTCACTGTCCACTCTATTAGACACTCCTACCTCGTCGGTCCACCTTGTAGATGTAAAGTCAGAGACGACAGCTCATCTGCTGCTGCACAGTGTGTGATGGTCATCCTCTAGTCCTTCATCAGTGGTCACAGGATGTGGAATGTTAATCATATCAAAACACAGAGAAACAGTCAAAACCTTCCAAAAGCAACGACTAAGGAGCACGCTGGGTGTGCTTGCCGTGTGATGAAGTTTAGGACTGTAGTTCACTCTAGATGCTTACAGGAGTTTAACAGACCCTCATATAAACCAATATAATGTGTAAATCATCCTCAGAAGCTTCTGAGATGTTCCACTAGGGCCTGATGTTGGATCACAGCAGGAGCTCAAACTGGAGCTGCCATCGCAGATAAAGCCTGCAGGCATGGGGGGCTGAGTCAGAAGCATAAACAGGCCACGGGTTGCTTTCTGTGCAGTGAGGATGGAATATTCTGTCTCCCGAATGTCTCGCCACCCCCCCGTGCCATCCCTGCCCCCCCCCACCCCCATCCCCCCCCACACCCCCTGCGCCCCCTGCGCTGGAGCCCGTGTGCTGGGAGAGCTAATCTGTGTTGATCTGCTCCTGTGCAGCTCTCAGACGCTCGTGCTGCGTCTGTCTGACCATGGAGAAGTGGGGATTTCAGGATGTGGGGTGCAGGGCAGAGTGAGGAAAGATGAGGCTCAGAGGGATCTCAGCTGAGAGGATCTGGCAACACATCTCCAAAAATAGCACTCCATGCAGCGTAAAGCTGGAGTGGCCCAGCACAGGAGGCCCAGCGTTAATACTCACTGCAGCTGATTTACAGTGTCTGTCATAACCCTCATGATCATCAGTGCCCAAACGACGGTCCACACTGTCTCCTCCTGAGCCTCTTCTGAAGGGGAACTTCACTGATTTTCCAAAATTCCTGCATAATTAAGTGGTTGAGATGTAAACAGAGCGGTTCAGAGTCAGAACCGTTCTCAGTGGTGGTGATAGGAACCAGACGTCCCTCTAAAAGCTCCTACAGAAAGTTCCTACATGAACTGGTTCTGAATTCACTGCCTGATGACTGAGACGCTGTTTTATGAGAGTTTAGAGAACTTCAACTCCATTCATGGTGGAGGGAGACATGCAGGGCGCTGTGTGGCAAAATAGTCCCCAAAGAAAACTCATTATTCCAGATTTTCCACTGTTTTCCA
>NC_051226.1:119637-152137 GCF_015220715.1 Pygocentrus nattereri
CCATCCCTTTTAACATAGCAACCGCCTTTCAACACCTTAGCACCTATCCCTTTTACCATAGAAACCGACTTTCAACACCTTAGCAACCATCCCTTTCAACACCTTAGCAACCATCCCTTTTACCATAGCAACCGCCTTTCAACATCTTAGCACCTATCCCTTTTACCATAGAAACCGCCTTTCAACACCTTAGCAACCATCCCTTTCAACACCTTAGCAACCAACCCTTTTAACATAGCAACCACCATTCAACACCTTAGCAACCATCCCTTTTACCATAGCAACCACCTTTCAACACCTTAGCAACCATCCCTTTTACCATAATAACCACCTTTCAACACCTTAGCAACCATCCCTTTTATCATAGTAACCATCTTTCAACACCTTAGCAACCAACCCTTTTAACATAGCAACCACCATTCAACACCTTAGCAACCATCCCTTTCAACACCTTAGCAACCATCCCTTTTACCATAGCAACTGCCTTTCAACACCTTAGCACCTATCCCTTTTACCATAGAAACCGCCTTTCAACACCTTAGCAACCATCCCTTTCAACACCTTAGCAACCATCCCTTTTACCATAGCAACCGCCTTTCAACACCTTAGCAACCATCCCTTTTACCATAGAAACCGCCTTTCAACACCTTAGCAACCATCCCTTTCAACACCTTAGCAACCATCCCTTTTCCCATAGCAACCGCCTTTCAACACCTTAGCACCTATCCCTTTCAACACCTTAGCAACCATCCCTTTTACCATAGAAACCGCCTTTCAACACCTTAGCAACCATCCCTTTTACCATTGCAACCACAAAATGACTGCATTTTCTTCAGGAAACGCACAGTTCTAGTTCAGAATATTACTTTCCTCTGATTTTAACCCTCTTGGGTCCACAAACTCGCCCATGTGTTGATTTCTATTTTCTATATGTGTTTCCTAACGTTTCTGATGAACTCAGTTGTGCTGGTCTGAGTGGATCAGACACAGCAGTGCTGCTGGAGTTTTTAAACACCTCAGTGTCACTGCTGGACTGAGAATAGTCCAGTGAGTGGAAACAGTGTTTGTCTGATCCACTCAGCACAACCAGATCGTCTCTGACTTTACATCTAAAAGGTGGGCTGACAAGGTGAGTGGACACGGGGTTTAAAAACAGTGTCTGATCCACTTGTACCAGCACAACATACACTAACACACCACCACCACGTCAGTGTTACTGCAGAGAATGACCCACCACCCAATCAGTACCTGCTCTGTGAGGGTCCATGGGGGTCCTGACCACTGAAGAACAGGGTAACAGAGTATCAGAGAAACAGATGGACTACAGTTTGTAACTGTAGGACTACAGAGGGGAACTATACGGTCAGTGGAGCTGATAAAGTGGACAATGAGCGTAGAAACGAGGAGGAGGTCATGATGTCCTGCCTGACCGGTGGGTGTGGATCATGTTATATGAAGACTTTAATAGAGGGAGAAAATGAACTCAGGCCATTTATGGGTTAATCATTCAAAGATTTACAAAAATAGGTGCAGTTTCACTTTAAGGCCTGACCATTGCAGCAAGCTCTGAAGACCTGAAGTGACCTTCCTCAGCGCTTTAAAGCAGCACAGTGCGCTCCTCCTTAAAGAGGCGTGCTGGGGGGCGAGGAGCAGGAGCTTCAGGGTTTCAATGGGAGTTTTCTAGTCCTCACACCCCTCGCTGATATTTTGGCACGCTTTTCCAGAATAACATGTCCATAATAGGAGCGACGGACTGTACCATGTGGGCGGCGGGGGCGCTCGGAAGGAGCGGCGAGGTGATGCTGGAAGCCGCAGTGCTGGCAGTTGAATACAATGCGCGAAGCTGATATAATAACCGTCTAGAAACGAAACACAGCGCTGAACGATTATTTTTGTTCAAACTCACAGAAAACCAGACGCTCGAGTTGTCCCGGCCGCCCCCCCGCAGCTCGGCCCGAGTGGTTCAGCCCGCTGAGTCCGGGTTCTAGCCGTTCTGCTACAACAAGTTGTGAAGTATGGAGGAGCGAATCGACTTTTCCGGCGTCTGTAAATCATAAATCCGCCGCTCGGCTCTTCACCCGAAGCGATGTGAAGGGAGGTCGGCTCGGTCGGGACCGCCTGGAGCTCCATGGCAAACCGAGCAACTTCGAATTCGGCTCCTAATCCGCCCGGAACCATGGCTGCTCAGCCGAGGTGAGTGCAGCGGGTTCGCCGCTCGGCAGCCGGTTTGGGCCAGCCGGCCGGACCGACTCGCTTTCTGACAGGAAAGTTTCGCCTTTTCAGCTTTTTGAGCTTCTTTATTCGCTGACAAGTTTATTTTCAAATGTTCTGCGTGTTTTAATGTCATCATTTGTACTGAAGCGGCTTTTAACGGCGCCTGGGAGGCTTGAATTTCCCCGTTCCACCTTAAATGGTGCAGCAGTTACGTTCTGGCGTTACGTGCTCCGTTTAAGGTGGAACGGGGAAATTCGAGCGAGGAGCTGGAAACACCTGGAAGTTTTCGGCAGGATCCTCTGCGGGATAATGAAGCGTCTGTTTATCTCCTGCTAACTTGTTCTGTTTGTTGACAGCCCAGCTGTTAAACGGGCCGGACGGCGTTTACCCCCCGGCCGACGCGCAGTGGGCATTAACACGGACTTTCCTCCGTGGAAGTAACCCGCGATAAATTAGTCCGTCATGGCAGCTCTGCTGAGCCCAGTATCGATGTAGGAAGTGGGGGCTGGGGAGCGGAGCGGGCGGTGTTGGCGGGGCTGGGGAGCGGAGCGGGCGGTGTTGGCGGGGCTGGGGAGCGGAGCGGGCGGTGTTGGCGGGGCTGGGGAGCGGAGCGGGCGGTGTTGATGGGGCTGGGGAGCGGAGCGGGCGGTGTTGATCGGGCTGGGGAGCGGAGCGGGCGGTGTTGATCGGGCTGGGGAGCGGAGCGGGCGGTGTTGGCGGGGCTGGGGAGCGGAGCGGGCGGTGTTGGCGGAGCTGGGGAGCGGAGCGGGCGGTGTTGATGGGGCTGGGGAGCGGAGCGGGCGGTGTTGATCGGGCTGGGGAGCGGGCGGTGTTGATCGGGCTGGGGAGCGGAGCGGGCGGTGTTGATCGGGCTGGGGAGCGGAACGGGCGGTGTTGGCGGAGCTGGGGAGCGGAGCGGGCGTTGTTGATGGGGCTGGGGAGCGGAGCGGGCGGTGTTGATCGGGCTGGGGAGCGGAGCGGGCGGTGTTGGCGGAGCTGGGGAGCGGAGCGGGCGGTGTTGATGGGGCTGGGGAGCGGAGCGGGCGGTGTTGGCGGAGCTGGGGAGCGGAGCGGGCGGTGTTGATGGGGCTGGGGAGCGGGGCTGGGGAGCGGAGCTGGGGAGCGGAGCTGGGGAGCGGAGCGGGCGGTGTTGGCGGGGCTGCAGTGAGAGCACTTTATTATCATGGTGACCGAAATCAGAACCGATCAGCAGGAATACAGTTTGGGGCTTAAAGCTGTTCAGCAGGTGTGGCTTTAAATTGGGATTACGGGATTAGGATCAGTGCCGAGTCCGGGTTTATGTCTGTGAGAGTTTACAAATAAACAGGCAGGAATTGGGATGTGTGTACATGCGCTGACATGCAAACACAGGACTGATCTGGACCCAAATGCTCGGTCCATGTACAGGACCAGCTGATCTGGACCCAAACACAGGACCCAAACGCTCGGTCCATGTACAGGACCGGCAGATCTGGACCCAAACGCTCGGTCCATGTACAGGACCGGCAGATCTGGACCCAAATGCTCGGTCCATGTACAGGACCGGCTGATCTGGACCCAAACGCTCGGCCCATGTACAGGACCGGCTGATCTGGACCCAAACACTGCTGATATCAGTGTAGCATCGTTTGTTTACTGAGCTGAAAACGATGTTTTCACAAGACTGTCCAGAAAAGTGGCGGGTGGGTCCATCTGTGCCAGAATCTCGGCTCTGGTTGGTAAAGCAGCTGTTAATGATCCGAAATCCTGAGCCTAACCGGCCCTGCAGCAGGTTAAAGTTAGCCGGCTAAGGAAGAAGCCCTGCTGTGCGAGATGTCTGCAGCGCATAATCAGCTGCTTTATTTACCACCCAGAACCACCAGAGAACCTACACGAGTCTATCTAGAATGCTGATGATGGAAAATAGTGGAAAATCTGGAATAATGAGTTTTCTTTGGGGACTGTTTTGCCGCACAGCGCCATGCATGTCTCCCTCCACCATGAATGGAGTTGAAGTTCTCTAAACTCTCATAAAACAGCGTCTCAGTCATCAGGCAGTGAATTCAGAACCAGTTCATGTAGGAACTTTCTGTAGGAGCTTTTAGAGGGACGTCTGGTTCCCATCACCACCACTGTGAGGAGCTTTTAGAGGGACGTCTGGTTCCCATCACCACCACTGTGAGGAGCTTTTAGAGGGACGTCTGGTTCCCATCACCACCACTGTGAGGAGCTTTTAGAGGGACGTCTGGTTCCTATCACCACCATTGTGAGCGGCTCTGACTCGGTCAGTTTATAAAAACTCTATAGAAAAGTTGGGATGTTGTTCATTGACCGTTATATCTGAACGTCGTTGGGAAATTATAACATCGTGATACTTCATGAAACGTTGATGATGCAGTGTTTACCGAGAACACAGAGCCAGCAGCGCTTCATTAAACGCTGAACAGTGGTTTTTACTCAGTATGTGGCACTAAATCCAGGTAAACGGCACTAATTCTGCTGTCTATGATGGGACGTGCAGCTGGTCAGTGAGATTCCGTGCAGATTCTCCTGGAGGTGACAGGACGGTGATTAAGACCATCACCAGAGCAGAAACTTCTTTCATGATTGACTGTATAAGTGGAGGATCTGCTGCCTCGTCATCAGTCGTTCCCTGTCAGACCGCCGAGTTTACGGCGCTAACGGGGGGACAGGGGCTCAGTGGTGGGACATTAATAGCGTCCTGTCACAGTCAGCCTGAGCTGGTCACTGTTAGAGAAATTCTGGGTAAAGTCCGCAGGAACAGTCGATTTGTTCCATATGTCCGTATTAGTTTACATTCATAACGTTCTGCTGTGTTTTCAGCTGAGATGAAGACGATAACGCGGCACAGAGTAACGACGCTGGGCCTGGTAAAGAGAATCGGGCAGTTTCCATATAAACCCCATACCTATAGAGAGTCGTGGGGTGGAGTGTTTAATCTTTAATTTCAGAGAGTAAAGTGAGGCAGAGGCTGGTTGACTCGCGTTCCTCGTTTCAGTGATGATAAATGGAGGTTTAGGCCTGAAACGCTTTGAGCTACACAGACGCTGTTTTGCATTCTGAGTGATACAGTAGGGGGCGCTATAATGACAGCCAGGCCTGTCCATGTGGACTTGTACCTCCAGTTTCCACAGCGGACGGGCGGCCGAGTCTCACGACTTGGGTAATCAGAATCCTTCATTGATCATAAAGATTATGGCCTTTATTTCCATTCCAGGAGAAGATCTGAAGCAGCTTACTCCACTGTACATGTTCAGCTGCTGAGGCTGTTGGAATAACAGCAGATCCTCTGATTCGTCCTCTAGCGCCCCCTTCAATGCTGAGTGTTTTAACCCAGGCTGGGTTCCTGACTCCTCACTGTCCTCCAGCATCCACTGGGATCTGTTTGGTCCCGTCGGCTGGTTCGGTGTAACGCAGTGTTGGCTGGGTGGTGAGTGTAAATACCAGAGAGAGATAAAACGCGCAGATCAATCACAGCGGATTGTTTCTCTACTAAGAGCTGCGCAGCTTTAACTGTCGTTCTCTCAGACGCTGACGGCGCTGTAGTAGAGTTCAGCCTGTCCAGCTGTGAGAGGACACAGCTCTGTTGGTTCCTCTCTAGTTTGGCCCCTTTGAGCTTTTTTGAACACTCAGACTTTTTGCTTCAGTGTTGTTGGTCTGTGAGGAGCCGTGGTTCCCTGGTTCTGTCTCTGCTTGACTTGCATTGCATCTCCTTTACACGCAAGCCCAGGAGACAGACTCAGCCCAACATTTAAAGGGGAGCTCCACCCATTTTTCACTATTTCTGCAGAATTAAATGGTTCTGATGTAAACAGAGCGGTTTGGTTTCTAGATAAACTCTAGAAATGGTGGTGATGGGAACCAGACGTCCCTCTAAAAGCTCTGAATTCACTGCCTGATGACTGAGACGCTGTTTTATGAGAGTTTAGAGAACTTCAACTCCATTCATGGTGGAGGGAGACATGCAGGGCGTTGTGCGGCAAAGTAGTCCCCAAAGAAAACTCATTATTCCAGATTTTCCACTGTTTTCCATCATCAACATTCCATATAAACTCAGAAGACTCGTGTAGGTTCTCTGGTGGTTCTGGATGGTAAATAAAGTGTCTATATCTGTGTTGTAGTCATGGCGACGCCTGGTTCCCGTCAGAACCATTTCACACCAAACCCTCTGAACCTCTGATCACACCTCACACACATGGAGTTATGCAGGGATTTTGAAAAATAGGTGGACTTCCTCTTTAATCCACAGTGTGGGTTGGAAATATCCTTTTCTCTGGTGTTACTGAGTCTCATGAATTGTGACCGTAGATCCGGAATGCTAGAACCCAAATACTTAACTAGTATTTCATTCACTGACAGTCGTAATTAATGAGTTAATGAATTAGCGTTTATTAAATGGTTTTTTTTCAGGTTTCTGACTCGTCTTTCACCATATTTCACTATACTGGCTCCTCCCTGTTCTCCAGATACCGCGCGCCTCAGTAATCGGGCTCGTTCGCTCGCCTCGCTCTAGAGCTGGAGGACGTTTGTTTGTATTGAAATCACATTTTAAGTGAGTGTAAGTTTTTAAAAAATCATATCCTAAATGAATAAAAATGGCGTCTTCAGGTTTAAGAGGGAAATTTAACCAGCGCTTGGGAACTGCCTGTAGATGAGTTAGACCAACCAGACTCCACCAAACCCCCATGTGTTGTGACATCACCACCACAGCTCCCTGGCACACAGCGCTCAGTGGACAGCAAAATGTGGCAAAAGTTTGTGCACCCTGAATGTCAAAATGATAAAAGGCCGTTAGCAGCGCCCTGTTCACCATGTGGGCTACAGTAGCAGCTGCCCGGCAGCACCCTAGCAACCGCGTGGGATACTATAGTAGCCACCTAGAAACCCCTTAGCAGCCAAGTAGGAACACATTTGCAACCACCTGGGAATGTATGAAGCTGTGCATCCACTGAATTAAAATAATTATTACTTAATTTACAATTATTATAAAAACGTTGAATAAAACCCACCGAATCCGGTTTTTGATGGTGTTTTGTTGATGCGGCTCCACTCTGTCTGTTAAATGAAGCTTAAAGGAGTGTGAAACCCGTACGGTGCCGTTTTTATTCTGCACTGTGTATTGTAGTTTCGTGTATTGTAGTTTCGTGTATTGTAGTTTCGTGTATTGTAGTTTAGTGGTATTGTAGTTTAGTGGTATTGTAGTTTAGTTGTATTGTGTTGTAGTTAGATGGTGGTGTAGTTTACTGTATTGTATTGTAGTTTAGTGGTAGTGGTGTTGTAGTGTAGTGGTGTTGTAGTGTAGTGGTGTTGTAGTGTAGTGGTGTTGTAGTTTAGTGTAGTGGTGTTGTAGTGTAGTGGTGATGTAGTGTAGTAGTGTAGTGGTGTTGTAGTGTATTGTAGTTTAGTGGTATTGTAGTTTAGTGGTATTGTATTGTAGTTTAGTTGTATTGTAGTTTAGTTGTATTGTGTTGTAGTTGTATTGTAGTTTAGTGGTAGTTGTGTTGTAGTGTAGTGGTGTTGTAGTTTAGTGGTGTTGTAGTGTAGTGTAGTGGTGATGTAGTGTAGTGGTGTTGTAGTGTAGTGTAGTGGTGGTGTAGTGTAGTGGTGTTGTAGTGTAGTGTAGTGGTGGTGTAGTGTAGTGTAGTGGTAGTGTAGTGGTGTGGTAGTGTAGTGGTGTTGTAGTGTAGTGTAGTTTAGTGGTGGTGTAGTGTAGTGTAGTTTAGTGGTGTTGTAGTGTAGTGTAGATTAGTGGTGTTGTAGTGTAGTTTAGTGGTCTTGTAGTGTAGTTTAGTGGTAGTGTAGTGTAGTTTAGTGGTGTTGTAGTTTAGTGGTGTTTAGTGGTGTTGTAGTGTGGTGTAGTTTAGTGGTGTTGTAGTTTAGTGGTGTTTAGTGGTGTTGTAGTGTAGTTTAGTGGTGTTGTAGTGTAGTTTAGTGGTGTTGTAGTGTAGTTTAGTGGTGGTGTAGTGTAGTGTAGTTTAGTGGTGGTGTAGTGTAGTTTAGTGGTGTTGTAGTGTAGTGTAGTTTAGTGGTGTTGTAGTGTAGTGTAGTTTAGTGGTGTTGTAGTGTAGTGTAGTGTAGTTAAGTGGTGTTTAGTGGTCTTGTAGTGTAGTTTAGTGCTGTTGTAGTGTAGTGTAGTGTAGATTAGTGGTGTTGTAGTGTAGTGTGGTGTAGTTTAGTGGTGTTGTAGTGTAGTGTAGTGTAGTGTAGTTTAGTGGTGTTGTAGTGTAGTTTAGTGGTGGTGTAGTGTAGTGTAGTTTAGTGGTGGTGTAGTGTAGTGTAGTTTAGTGGTGGTGTAGTGTAGTGTAGATTAGTGGTGTTGTAGTGTAGTTTAGTGGTCTTGTAGTGTAGTTTAGTGGTAGTGTAGTGTAGTTTAGTGGTGTTGTAGTTTAGTGGTGTTTAGTGGTGTTGTAGTGTAGTTTAGTGGTGTTGTAGTGTAGTTTAGTGGTGTTGTAGTGTAGTTTAGTGGTGGTGTAGTGTAGTGTAGTTTAGTGGTGGTGTAGTGTAGTTTAGTGGTGTTGTAGTGTAGTGTAGTTTAGTGGTGTTGTAGTGTAGTGTAGTTTAGTGGTGTTGTAGTGTAGTGTAGTTTAGTGGTGTTGTAGTGTAGTGTAGTTTAGTGGTGTTTAGTGGTAGTGTGGTGTAGTTTAGTGGTCTTGTAGTGTAGTTTAGTGCTGTTGTAGTTTAGTGGTCTTGTAGTGTAGTTTAGTGCTGTTGTAGTGTAGTGTAGATTAGTGGTGTTGTAGTGTAGTGTAGATTAGTGGTGTTGTAGTGTAGTGTAGATTAGTGGTGTTGTAGTGTAGTGTAGATTAGTGGTGTTGTAGTGTAGTGTGGTGTAGTTTAGTGGTGTTGTAGTGTAGTGTAGTTTAGTGGTGTTGTAGTGTAGTTTAGTGGTGTTGTAGTGTAGTTTAGTGGTGTTGTAGTGTAGTGTAGTTTAGTGGTGTTGTAGTGTAGTGTAGTTTAGTGGTGTTGTAGTGTAGTGTAGTTTAGTGGTGTTGTAGTGTAGTGTAGTTTAGTGGTGTTGTAGTGTAGTTTAGTGGTGTTGTAGTGTAGTGTAGTTTAGTGGTGTTGTAGTGTAGTGTAGTTTAGTGGTGTTGTAGTGTAGTTTAGTGGTGTTGTAGTGTAGTGTAGTGTAGTTTAGTGGTGTTTAGTGGTAGTGTGGTGTAGTTTAGTGGTCTTGTAGTGTAGTTTAGTGCTGTTGTAGTGTAGTGTAGTGTAGATTAGTGGTGTTGTAGTGTAGTGTAGTGTAGATTAGTGGTGTTGTAGTGTAGTGTAGATTAGTGGTGTTGTAGTGTAGTGTAGTTTAGTGCTGTTGTAGTGTAGTGTAGATTAGTGGTGTTGTAGTGTAGTGTAGATTAGTGGTGTTGTAGTGTAGTGTAGATTAGTGGTGTTGTAGTGTAGTGTAGATTAGTGGTGTTGTAGTGTAGTGTAGTTTAGTGGTGTTGTAGTGTAGTTTAGTGGTGTTGTAGTGTAGTGTAGTTTAGTGGTGTTGTAGTGTAGTGTAGTTTAGTGGTGTTGTAGTGTAGTTTAGTGGTGTTGTAGTGTAGTTTAGTGCCGTTGTAGTGTAGTGTAGATTAGTGCTGTTGTAGTGTAGATTAGTGGTGTTGTAGTGTAGTGTAGATTAGTGGTGTTGTAGTGTAGTGTAGATTAGTGGTGTTGTAGTGTAGTGTAGTTTAGTGGTCTTGTAGTGTAGTTTAGTGCTGTTGTAGTGTAGTGTAGTGTAGATTAGTGGTGTTGTAGTGTAGTGTGGTGTAGTTTAGTGGTGTTGTAGTGTAGTGTGGTGTAGTTTAGTGGTGTTGTAGTGTAGTGTAGTTTAGTGGTGTTGTAGTGTAGTGTAGTTTAGTGGTGTTGTAGTGTAGTGTAGTGTAGTGTAGATTAGTGGTGTTGTAGTGTAGTGTAGATTAGTGGTGTTGTAGTGTAGTGTAGATTAGTGGTGTTGTAGTGTAGATTAGTGGTGTTGTAGTGTAGTGTGGTGTAGTTTAGTGGTGTTGTAGTGTAGTGTAGTTTAGTGGTGTTGTAGTGTAGTTTAGTGGTGTTGTAGTGTAGTGTAGTTTAGTGGTGTTGTAGTGTAGTGTAGTTTAGTGGTGTTGTAGTGTAGTGTAGTTTAGTGGTGTTGTAGTGTAGTGTAGTTTAGTGGTGTTGTGTAGTTTAGTGGTGTTGTAGTGTAGTTTAGTGGTGTTGTAGTGTAGTGTAGTGGTGTTTAGTGGTAGTGTGGTGTAGTTTAGTGGTCTTGTAGTGTAGTTTAGTGCTGTTGTAGTGTAGTGTAGTGTAGTTTAGTGGTGTTGTAGTGTAGTGTAGTGTAGATTAGTGGTGTTGTAGTGTAGATTAGTGGTGTTGTAGTGTAGTGTAGATTAGTGGTGTTGTAGTGTAGTGTGGTGTAGTTTAGTGGTGTTGTAGTGTAGTGTAGTGTAGTTTAGTGGTGTTGTAGTGTAGTGTAGTTTAGTGGTGTTGTAGTGTAGTGTAGTTTAGTGGTGTTTAGTGGTAGTGTGGTGTAGTTTAGTGGTCTTGTAGTGTAGTTTAGTGCTGTTGTAGTGTAGTGTAGTGTAGATTAGTGGTGTTGTAGTGTAGTGTAGATTAGTGGTGTTGTAGTGTAGTGTAGATTAGTGGTGTTGTAGTGTAGTGTAGTGTAGATTAGTGGTGTTGTAGTGTAGTGTAGATTAGTGGTGTTGTAGTGTAGTGTAGATTAGTGGTGTTGTAGTGTAGTGTAGATTAGTGGTGTTGTAGTGTAGTGTAGTTTAGTGGTGTTGTAGTGTAGTGTAGTTTAGTGCTGTTGTAGTGTAGTGTAGATTAGTGCTGTTGTAGTGTAGTGTAGATTAGTGCTGTTGTAGTGTAGTGTAGATTAGTGGTGTTGTAGTGTAGTGTAGATTAGTGGTGTTGTAGTGTAGTGTAGTTTAGTGGTGTTGTAGTGTAGTGTAGTTTAGTGCTGTTGTAGTGTAGTGTAGATTAGTGCTGTTGTAGTGTAGTGTAGATTAGTGGTGTTGTAGTGTAGTGTAGTGGTGTTGTAGTGTAGTGTAGTGTAGTGGTGTTGTAGTGTAGTGTAGTTTAGTGGTGTTGTAGTGTAGTGTAGTTTAGTGGTGTTGTAGTGTAGTGTAGTGTAGTGTAGATTAGTGGTGTTGTAGTGTAGTGTAGATTAGTGGTGTTGTAGTGTAGTGTAGATTAGTGGTGTTGTAGTGTAGTGTGGTGTAGTTTAGTGGTGTTGTAGTGTGGTGTAGTTTAGTGGTGTTGTAGTGTAGTTTAGTGGTGTTGTAGTGTAGTGTAGTTTAGTGGTGTTGTAGTGTAGTGTAGTTTAGTGGTGTTGTAGTGTAGTGTAGTGTTGTTTAGTGGTAGTGTGGTGTAGTTTAGTGGTCTTGTAGTGTAGTTTAGTGCTGTTGTAGTGTAGTGTAGTGTAGTGTAGTTTAGTGGTGTTGTAGTGTAGTTTAGTGGTGTTGTAGTGTAGTTTAGTGGTGTTGTAGTGTAGTGTAGTTTAGTGGTAGTGTGGTGTAGTTTAGTGGTCTTGTAGTGTAGTTTAGTGCTGTTGTAGTGTAGTGTAGTGTAGTTTAGTGGTGTTGTAGTGTAGTGTAGTGTAGATTAGTGGTGTTGTAGTGTAGATTAGTGGTGTTGTAGTGTAGTGTAGATTAGTGGTGTTGTAGTGTAGTGTGGTGTAGTTTAGTGGTGTTGTAGTGTGGTGTAGTTTAGTGGTGTTGTAGTGTAGTGTAGTGTAGTTTAGTGGTGTTGTAGTGTAGTTTAGTGGTGTTGTAGTGTAGTGTAGTTTAGTGGTGTTGTAGTGTAGTGTAGTTTAGTGGTGTTGTAGTGTAGTTTAGTGGTGTTGTAGTGTAGTTTAGTGGTGTTGTAGTGTAGTGTAGTTTAGTGGTGTTGTAGTGTAGTGTAGTTTAGTGGTGTTGTAGTGTAGTTTAGTGGTGTTGTAGTGTAGTGTAGTTTAGTGGTGTTGTAGTGTAGTGTAGTGTAGTGTAGTTTAGTGGTGTTTAGTGGTAGTGTGGTGTAGTTTAGTGGTCTTGTAGTGTAGTTTAGTGCTGTTGTAGTGTAGTGTAGTGTAGATTAGTGGTGTTGTAGTGTAGTGTAGATTAGTGGTGTTGTAGTGTAGTGTAGATTAGTGGTGTTGTAGTGTAGTGTAGTTTAGTGGTGTTGTAGTGTAGTTTAGTGGTGTTGTAGTGTAGTGTAGTGTAGTGTAGTGTGGTGTTGTAGTGTAGTGTAGTTTAGTGGTGTTTAGTGGTAGTGTGGTGTAGTTTAGTGGTCTTGTAGTGTAGTTTAGTGCTGTTGTAGTGTAGATTAGTGGTGTTGTAGTGTAGTGTAGATTAGTGGTGTTGTAGTGTAGTGTAGATTAGTGGTGTTGTAGTGTAGTGTAGATTAGTGGTGTTGTAGTGTAGTGTAGTTTAGTGGTGTTGTAGTGTAGTTTAGTGGTGTTGTAGTGTAGTTTAGTGGTCTTGTAGTGTAGTTTAGTGCTGTTGTAGTGTAGTGTAGTTTAGTGGTGTGGTGTTGTAGTGTAGTGTAGTTTAGTGGTGTTGTAGTGTAGTTTAGTGGTGTTGTAGTGTAGTGTAGTGTGGTGTTGTAGTGTAGTGTAGTTTAGTGGTGTTTAGTGGTAGTGTGGTGTAGTTTAGTGGTCTTGTAGTGTAGTTTAGTGCTCTTGTAGTGTAGATTAGTGGTGTTGTAGTGTAGTGTAGATTAGTGGTGTTGTAGTGTAGTGTAGATTAGTGGTGTTGTAGTGTAGTTTAGTGGTGTTGTAGTGTAGTGTAGTTTAGTGGTGTTGTAGTGTAGTTTAGTGGTGTTGTAGTGTAGTTTAGTGGTGTTGTAGTGTAGTTTAGTGGTCTTGTAGTGTAGTTTAGTGCTGTTGTAGTGTAGTTTAGTGGTGTGGTGTTGTAGTGTAGTGTAGTTTAGTGGTAGTGTAGTGTAGTTTAGTGGTGTTGTAGTGTAGTGTAGTCGTGTTGTAGTGTAGTTTAGTGGTGTTGTAGTGTAGTTTAGTGGTAGTGTAGTGTAGTGGTGTTGTAGTTTAGTGGTAGTGTAGTTTAGTGGTGTTGTAGTGTAGTTTAGTGGTGTTGTAGTGTAGTTTAGTGGTGTTGTAGTGTAGTGTAGTGTAGTTTAGTGGTGTTGTAGTGTAGTGTAGTTTAGTGGTGGTGTAGTGTAGTGTAGTTTAGTGGTGGTGTAGTGTAGTGTAGTTTAGTGGTGGTGTAGTGTAGTGTAGTTTAGTGGTGTTGTAGTGTAGTTTAGTGGTGTTGTAGTGTAGTGTAGTGTGGTGTAGTGGTGTTGTAGTGTAGTGGTGTTGTAGTGTAGTGGTGTTGTAGTGTAGTGTAGATTAGTGGTGTTGTAGTGTAGTGGTGTTGTAGTGTAGTGTAGTGGTGTTGTAGTGTAGTTTAGTGGTGTTGTAGTGTAGTGTAGTTTAGTGGTGTTGTAGTGTAGTTTAGTGGTGTTGTAGTGTAGTGTAGTGTAGTTTAGTGGTGTTGTAGTGTAGTGTAGATTAGTGGTGTTGTAGTGTAGTGTAGTTTAGTGGTGTTGTAGTGTAGTGTAGTTTAGTGGTGTTGTAGTGTAGTTTAGTGGTGTTGTAGTGTAGTTTAGTGGTAGTGTAGTGTGGTGTTGTAGTGTAGTTTAGTGGTAGTGTAGTGTAGTTTAGTGGTGTTGTGTTGTAGTGTAGTGTAGTTTAGTGGTGTTGTGTTGTAGTGTAGTGTAGTTTAGTGGTAGTGTAGTTTAGTGGTAGTGTAGTTTAGTGGTGTTGTAGTGTAGTTTAGTGGTGTTGTGGTGTAGTGTAGTTTAGTGGTGTTGTAGTCTAGTGTAGTTTAGTGGTGTTGTAGTGTAGTTTAGTGGTGTTGTAGTGGTGTTGTAGTGTAGTGTAGTTTAGTGGTGTAGTGTAGTTTAGTGGTGTTGTAGTCTAGTGTAGTGTAGTTTAGTGGTAGTGTAGTGTAGTTTAGTGGTAGTGTAGTGTAGTTTAGTGGTAGTGTAGTGTAGTGGTGTTTAGTGGTGTTGTAGTGTAGTGGTGTTTAGTGGTGTTGTAGTGTAGTGTAGTTTAGTGGTGTTGTAGTGTAGTGTAGTTTAGTGGTGTTGTAGTGTAGTTTAGTGTAGTGTAGTTTAGTGGTGTTGTAGTCTAGTGTAGTGTAGTTTAGTGGTGTTGTAGTGTAGTTTAGTGGTAGTTTAGTGGTGTTGTAGTGTAGTGTAGTTTAGTGGTGTAGTGTAGTTTAGTGGTAGTGTAGTGTAGTTTAGTGGTGTTGTAGTGTAGTGTAGTTTAGTGGTGTTGTAGTGTAGTGTAGTTTAGTGGTGTTGTAGTCTAGTGTAGTGTAGTGTAGTGGTGTTGTAGTGTAGTGTAGTGGTGTTGTAGTGTAGTGTAGTTTAGTGGTGTTGTAGTGTAGTGTAGTTTAGTGGTGTTGTAGTCTAGTGTAGTGTAGTTTAGTGGTGTTGTAGTGTAGTTTAGTGGTAGTGTAGTGGTGTTGTAGTGTAGTTTAGTGGTAGTGTAGTGGTGTTGTAGTGTAGTTTAGTGGTAGTGTAGTGGTGTTGTAGTGTAGTGTAGTTTAGTGGTGTTGTAGTGTAGTGTAGTTTAGTGGTGTAGTGTAGTTTAGTGGTGTTGTAGTGTAGTGTAGTTTAGTGGTGTAGTGTAGTGTAGTGTAGTTTAGTGGTAGTGTAGTGTAGTGGTGTTGTAGTGTAGTGTAGTTTAGTGGTGTTGTAGTGTAGTGTAGTTTAGTGGTGGTGTAGTGTAGTGTAGTTTAGTGGTGTAGTGTAGTGTAGTTTTGTGGTGTTGTAGTGTAGTGTAGTTTAGTGGTAGTGTGGTCTTGTAGTGTAGTGTAGTGTAGTTTAGTGGTGTTGTAGTGTAGTGTAGTTTAGTGGTGTTGTAGTGTAGTGTAGTGTAGTGGTGTTGTAGTGTAGTGTAGTTTAGTGGTGTTGTGTAGTGTAGTTTAGTGGTAGTGTAGTGTAGTTTAGTGGTGTTGTAGTGTAGTGTAGTGTAGTTTAGTGGTGTTGTAGTGTAGTTTAGTGGTGTTGTAGTGTAGTTTAGTGTAGTTTAGTGGTGTTGTAGTGTAGTTTAGTGGTGTTGTAGTGTAGTGTAGTTTAGTGGTAGTGTAGTGTAGTTTAGTGGTGTTGTAGTCTAGTGTAGTTTAGTGGTGTTGTAGTGTAGTTTAGTGGTAGTGCAGTGGTGTTGTAGTGTAGTTTAGTGGTAGTGTAGTGGTGTTGTAGTGTAGTGTAGTTTAGTGGTGTTGTAGTGTAGTGTAGTTTAGTGGTGTTGTGTAGTGTAGTTTAGTGGTAGTGTAGTGTAGTTTAGTGGTAGTGTAGTGTAGCTTAGTGGTGTTGTAGTGTAGTGTAGTGTAGTTTAGTGGTGTTGTAGTGTAGTTTAGTGGTGTTGTAGTGTAGTTTAGTGTAGTTTAGTGGTGTTGTAGTGTAGTTTAGTGGTGTTGTAGTGTAGTGTAGTTTAGTGGTAGTGTAGTGTAGTTTAGTGGTGTTGTAGTCTAGTGTAGTGTAGTTTAGTGGTGTTGTAGTCTAGTGTAGTGTAGTTTAGTGGTGTTGTAGTGTAGTTTAGTGGTAGTGCAGTGGTGTTGTAGTGTAGTTTAGTGGTAGTGTAGTGGTGTTGTAGTGTAGTGTAGTTTAGTGGTGTTGTAGTGTAGTGTAGTTTAGTGGTGTAGTGTAGTTTAGTGGTAGTGTAGTGTAGTTTAGTGGTAGTGTAGTGTAGTGTAGTTTAGTGGTAGTGTAGTGGTGTTGTAGTGTAGTGTAGTTTAGTGGTGTTGTAGTGTAGTGTAGTTTAGTGGTGGTGTAGTGTAGTTTAGTGGTGGTGTAGTGTAGTGTAGTTTAGTGGTGTTGTAGTGTAGTGTAGTTTAGTGGTAGTGTGGTGTTGTAGTGTAGTGTAGTGTAGTTTAGTGGTGTTGTAGTGTAGTGTAGTTTAGTGGTGTTGTAGTGTAGTGTAGTGTAGTTTAGTGGTGTTGTAGTGTAGTGTAGTGTAGTGGTGTTGTAGTGTAGTGTAGTTTAGTGGTGTTGTGTAGTGTAGTTTAGTTGTAGTGTAGTGTAGTTTAGTGGTAGTGTAGTGTAGTTTAGTGGTGTTGTAGTGTAGTTTAGTGGTGTTGTAGTGTAGTTTAGTGGTGTTGTAGTGTAGTGTAGTGTAGTGTAGTTTAGTGGTGTTGTAGTGTAGTGTAGTTTAGTGGTGTTGTAGTGTAGTTTAGTGGTAGTGTAGTGTAGTTTAGTGGTAGTGTAGTGTAGTGTAGTGTAGTTTAGTGGTGTTGTAGTGTAGTGTAGTTTAGTGGTGTTGTAGTGTAGTGTAGTGTAGTTTAGTGGTGTTGTAGTGTAGTGTAGTGTAGTTTAGTGGTGTTGTAGTGTAGTGTAGTTTAGTGGTGTTGTAGTGTAGTGTAGTTTAGTGGTGTTGTAGTGTAGTGGTGTTGTAGTGTAGTGTAGTGTAGTGGTGTTGTAGTGTAGTGTAGTTTAGTGGTGTTGTAGTGTAGTGTAGTTTAGTGGTGTTGTAGTGTAGTGTAGTTTAGTGGTGTTGTAGTGTAGTGTAGTGTAGTTTAGTGGTGGTGTAGTGTAGTTTAGTGGTGTTGTAGTGTAGTGTAGTGTAGTTTAGCGGTGTTGTAGTGTAGTGTAGTGTAGTGGTGTTGTAGTGTAGTGTAGTTTAGTGGTGTTGTAGTGTAGTGTAGTTTAGTGGTGTTGTAGTGTAGTGTAGTTTAGTGGTGTTGTAGTGTAGTGTAGTGGTGTTGTAGTGTAGTGTAGTGGTGTTGTAGTGTAGTGTAGTTTAGTGGTGGTGGTGTAGTGTAGTGTAGTTTAGTGGTGTTGTAGTGTAGTGTAGTTTAGTGGTGTTGTGTAGTGTAGTTTAGTGGTGTTGTAGTGTAGTGTAGTGTAGTTTAGTGGTGTTGTAGTGTAGTTTAGTGGTGTTGTAGTGTATTGTATTGCAGGGCTCAGAGTTCTGTGTTCAGCTCTGCTCCTTCTCTCTCTGTATCAGTGACTGTGTTTCTATCAGTATCTGAGCTCAGGACCGTCTCTCTCTCTGACCTGCTGGTAACTAGCAGAGACACTTTCTCTATACAGACGAAGCTCTTCTTGTAAGTCGCTCTGGATCAGAGCGTCTGCTGAACGCTGTAAAAATGATTGCGCTCCCGTCCGTCCGTGGCTGTGTTCTTCCCTCTGAACAGCCGTAAATGTGTCCAAACAACACACACACACTTAAAGGGGCATTACACCGTATTTTATAATTCCCTTGTGTGAGTCTGAGACGTATGTAGAGCAGAAATGGTTCAGATGTCTTTACAGTGGTGGTGATAGGAACCAGGGGTTGCCATGACAACAAAAGAACCCTTTTTGGTTCCTTATAGAACCCTTTTCTAAAAGATATATAGAACCAAATACAACAGAATCTCAATCAATCTGAGGGACCATTTAAGCATGAGAGGGTTCTGTGAGTGTTTATGGTTCTATAGTGAGCCATTGTCTTCACTAAAGAACCCTCAAGAACCCACTTGTTTAAGGGGGAAGTTCTAGAGAAATTCACTGTGACCTAATTGTTCACAGAGGAGAACCATTTCATGTAGGAACTTTCTGTGAGGAGCTTTTAGAGGGGAGCGTCTGGTTCCTATCACCACCACTGTGAACAGTTCTGACTCAGTAAGGTTATCTAGAACCGAGTGTTTCACACCAAACCGCTCAGAACTGCTCTGTTTACATCTAAACCACTTAATTATGCTGAAATTTTGAGTGATTGGTGGCCTTCCCCTTCACGCCCTGCTGTGTCTGTGGTGGTTGGTGTTTACGAGAGTGAAATTGTGTAAGTCTCCTCTTGACCGCCGGCCTGAGCTGCAGCTGAGTCAGCGTTTCCTTCATTAAGTGCTGCTCACTGTTAATTTTCAACCGGCTCAGATCCGCAGCTGCGTTTTTCCAAAGATTGGCTCACAGTTTTCCGTAAGGAGTCTCGTTAATGAGTGTCTCGTTGATTTGTCAGTCTGATGTCTGATATTGCACTCAGCTGCTGCCCTGGCCCGCTCTTCGTTCCTCCGCTGTGCCTCCGCGGTGCCTCCGCAACCCGCATGGTGCCTTTTTCATATTAATATGAATATCTGATCTTGAGCCCTCTATTGCTTTATGTTGCCTCAGGGTAGCAAACCCACATTCTTCAGATGAATAAAACGCTCCTCCTCTGTAAAAATACAGGAGCTTTGGAAAGATTTGTCTGCTTTCATCATTTATGTTGAACAGACTCTCCCAAAGTTTTACGCTGCTGCGCTGACGTTGAACCGCGTGCTGCACTGGGTCGGTATGACCAACAGGTCAAAACCAGCTCTAAACAAAGTGACCGCTGGGCCCTGATTGGTGCTCTGGCTTTGCGCTTCTTTCGTTTTGACATGTGACGTTTTTATACACACAGAAACCAAAAGGAACGACAGATTTCTCAAAATGTAGGAGGAAAAAGTCGGATATTAGACTCTGAAATGTAGTGGAGTGAAAGGAAAAAGTCGCCCAGAACGGAGAAACTTCAGTACAGATACACCAAAAATACTAAAGTACAGAAACCAATTACATTTACTCAGATACTCAGTTACTCAGTTACTCAGATACTCAGTTACTCAGATACTGTTTAACTACTGTCAGTGTCATGTTTCTTCTGAGCAGCGTTGGCCTAGCGTGCACCTCAGTGCGATGACGGCGCTCCTGTTTCCTCTCCGAAGCTGTAAACGTTGGGAAAAACGGCTCGTCTCACCCTTTTCTCCTCCGCCTCGCTCTGATAGCGAAGCTGAGCTGCTCAGTGCTGATATCGGTCGGTGAAGCTCGTTCTGCTCATTGCTTTGTTTTCTGATCGTGGTGTTTGCTTGGTTCTCGTGGTCATGATGAGCTCAGTCGGTTCGTTCACACTAACGACAAAATTGTGAGTGTGAGCCACCATGTCGGATCGGATCTGAGGAAAAACATCCGATTCGAGTCGCACGGCTTGTAAACATACAGATCAGACAAACGGCTCAAGAAACTCCACAGAGCCGAAATTGGCTTCTTATTCGGATTTTCCGCCTTAAACGGGTCGCGGTTCTGGCCGGTTCAGGGTTGCGCTGTGTCTCCTGCTCCATGGAACAGAAAATCTGAAGAAGCCAAATTTGGCTTTGCAGTGTTTCTCGTTGTGAAGTCACTGTCATGGATTTAACACCTGGTTGCTAAGGTGTTGCCAAGTGGTTGCTAGGGCATCCAAGGTGCCTGTTGCAGTGTTTCCGAGTGTTTGCCGAGATGTCGGTAGGTTTGCTGTGGCGTGTTATGTGGTTGTTCTTAAATGGTTCATATGCTATTCCCGATTGTTGCTGTGTGGTTGTTCTGATATTCTCAGTTATCGTGGTTTCTCTGGTGGTTGTTATGGTGACGGAGTCGGTCTCAGTGACTGTAACACGCTGAACAGACCAGACGAACACAGACGGATAACAGGGAATAAACTAAGAGACAAATTACGCGGGAATGCGACGGACAGAGTGAAGAGGGAAAAAAAAAGAAACGCAATCCGGAGTGAAAGGAGCTCGGGAGACGCATGACGTGTGGAAGTCTGCATGTTCTGTTAATGTACTTTATAAGCTGTTATGTAGAATCAGAGCAGATGATGATGATGAAGATGATAACAATAAGAATAAAAGATCAGGGCCATTAAACGTTCTGCTACAGAGGAGTTACCGTGGCACAGTGACGGAGGTCTGGGCTTCAGTTTAAGGTGGTCGCTGAGGTTTGGGCGGGGGTCCGGGGGGGTCCTGACCAGCTGCTGTGGTGTTTGTGTTTAAATGTTCAGCGTAGAGTTATGACGGTAAGTCAGGCTGACTGACGGAAGTAGTTGATTCAGCGACCACGGTGCTCTGTTCTTCCAGGACAGACTGACCGGCACGGTTCGTGTCGGTGACGAACGACTGGTTCAGTGACGGAGCGCCGACAGAGCCGACTCGGAAAACTCTTCAGTCCCTCTGCGGTGCAGGTTTGAGTGGGTGGAGCTCAGAGGGTTCAGGGAGGAGTGTGTTAGGATAGGGACAGTTCGGTGATCGCTCCTGTGTCTTTTTATTATGATTTTATAGTCGTTTATCGAAGGCGTTGGTACGTTACACGTTTTAAAAGAAGGAAATTTAACCCGACGGCACAGAGCTGGCAAACAGGCGTTCATGTGTGACATCACAACCACCGTCACCTGGCAGGCCGTTCTGTTATTTAACTAAGATTTTGTGTTCGCTGGTCTTTGTAGCCCAAAAAGCCCATCAGTGTATAAAAAAGCATCACAATTACACCCATAATCACAACATCGGTCAGGAAATCGGTCAGGCCTCGTTTGCAGTTCTGAGAAACAAAGACTAAAACTCTTTTTCAGCGTTTCGGTTCCAGTTCGTCCAGCCCAAGGAAAACTAGAGATCGCGATGCGCTTTGTGAGCCGTCTTTGCCCTCCTGGGTGTAGCTAATGTAAGACAGCCTTTACCTTCCCAGTTAGCACAGCGCTACCTGCAGGCCTGTAGTGCAGGTGGTCCGTGTCTCTGACGGTCTGGATTCTGTGGTCTCTGACTCACTGTGATCTACAGACATGGACTGAAGAGCAGCAGCACAGCTACAAAGCAGGCGAGTCGCCTGGCTGAAGCTCCTCCTCAGGTGAGGGTTCGGTCGTTACGGTAAACACGGAGGACCCTCGGTCGCCTCCCACCCTCTCACAGACCACTCCACTGACAATGGCTTCGTATGTGAACTTCCTGTTCCAGCTTAAGTGGAGCCACAGTTACACTGAGGCCTGTGTAGGTGCCAGACTGTAACTGCTGCTCTGCTTAAGGTGGAACTGAGAATCAGAAGAAGAAGCTGAGAAATTCAGGTGTGAGACAGGAAAGAGCAGCGCAGTGTCGACGGCCTGATCTGTGTTTTTAATCTGACGCAGTAAAAATTTCACCTTCACTGTTGAGTGTTTCTTATTAAAAGCTGAAGGGACATCCCAGAATAATACACCGCTGTTGACTTACAAAAATAGGCTTTTTAAGAATAAACAAATAGATAAATGAATAAATAAATATAAATAAATTACTTTTGTTGGAAGAAAACCTTGTATCTCCAAAATGGAAACTTTACAGGAGAAGGAAAAAACCTACTTCAATTTTAATGGAAGTCACTGGAACCAGAATGTTTTCCAAGTCATTCTGAGCCGTTTGTTTTGGTCCATTCATCATGAAATTTACACACAATGTAAAGAACAGCAGACACTTTCAGACTATGCTGAAAACAGGAAAATAACGAAAAATAGAGATACAGCATTTCTTCTGGCAGGAGCTGTGTGTGTGTGTGTGATATAACACACATACAAGTGTGTGAACTGTGGTGAAGTTAAACGATTCTGTGCTTCTTTTTAGCTTCGCCGCTCTGCGACTCAGAGGCGGCGTCTTGGCCGTTGCTTTGTGGTGACGGTTGCTGTGCAGCTGTGAGTTTGTTGCTCGTCTGCGTTCCTGCAGACGGATCTCCTCTGGAGTTTTAGGCCTTTGTCTGCGCTGTTTAAGTGCTTTGGCCTCTGAGGAGCGTCTCGGTGCTGAGAGCTTCAGACCAAGTTCTCACTGCAGGGCTGCTGTGAAATAAACCTGATGGACAAGTTCAACAACCTGATATTTTCCAAATCTACCTCAGAGGTCGGGTTTCCGTTCAAACGTGGCACAAATCCGATGCACAGTTATGAAGTTTCAGGAGTGAAAAAGCAAAGTAAGTCGTGTTTCTGTCCACTGCAGTTCTGAGGAGGTGTGGGTGGTCTAACCTGCAGTGACTGGGGGGTGTCAAGATCAGCGAGATGGAGATCAACTCCGACTCAGTAGAATCGTCTTTACAGCCGTTTGAGTTGCATTCAATCATAAAAACTCGGCAGCGACGCCAGGCAGGACGAGCAGCTGCCCAACGAGGGCTGAAATCTCCTACGACGTCCACCTTCACCAGACGGCTCTGGAGCTCCGTGATCAGACACGCTGTAAAGCAGCTTTGATCAGCGTTTCAGAAAGTCGAGGACCTTCGACGCGCTCTGTGCTGTAGTCAGACCGTCTGTAGGCCAGTCGCTTCTCGCTTACAGCTGATGCGTCCCTGCTTATTTAAACGAACCCTTTTCCGTCGCCCTTCAGTGAGATTCCAACTTTCCCACCTCAGCTGTGTTTTCATCCTTTCGTCATTCAGTGTTTTTTCAAGGTTTGTAAATAAAGCTGGTGGATGGAGAAGCTGCTGGTGTCCGATGACATTACGTTAGTGTTATTACATATTGAGCTCGTTCTTCCGGAGCGCTGCTGCTCTGCCTGTGAGGAGCTGAACTCCAGTTCCAGTTAGAATTTTTTGCTGTTTCTTGTTCAGCTGAAGTGGTGGTCCCAGTGGTCAGCAGCGCCGGTGGTCAGCTCTATTTACCCTGGCGTTCCTGTTTGTTCTGCGTTTCTGTAGTGGACAGCGGTGGGCTGCTCTGCTCCCCTCTCTCGGGGGGGCTGCTCTGAGGGCTTGTCTGCTGTAAGACTGATTGGCACTCGTCATTTTCCGGCTCTATGTTTTTATGGATGGACAGTGTGGAGGCGAGTCGATGTGATCAGTGTTTCCATTTTAGATTAACCCTCTTGTGGCGCCTGGCTACATGCCAGGTGGAGAATTTGGGGCCAGATGTTGTGTTGAGTCTTACGTTACAGCAGCCCCCCGAGGACCCCCGCACAACCACACCTGGCCTCTGCCCTCAGGATGTCTGAGCCCAGACGCCAAACCATCCAGAGCTTCTCCTTAAATGAAGGTGTTAGTAGTGAGTCTGTGCTGCAGTCACAGCCTCTGCTCTTCTAGGAAGGCTTTACTCTAGATGTCGAACATTGCTGTGAGGATTTGGTTGAGCATTAGTGAGGTACTGATGTTGGATGGTCGCTGGGCGCTGGACATGGAGACTATAGGGCCGTTTTGTTCAAAACCTCTTTGAAGTCGTAGCGGTTGCAGTGAGTCTCTTCTGTTTTTGGTACAGAAACATCAGCCTAAATGTTTCTGAGTCTCAGCAGCGCGAAATTATGATCGCATGAATTCCGATCTGGCTTTTCAGACTGAGCCGCATGGCCGCAGATCGGATACGGGTCGGATTTCAGAGCCACGAATGAAAACGTCAGTTTAAACTGACGAGTGTAACTGAGGACTCAGTAAAGACTTCACACAGACTGGAGCCGCTCAGTCCAGGACTCCTGTCACAGTTCACTAAAACCTGACGGGCGGTTGAAGCCGATTCATTAAACGTGGTGTTTTTGTGCTGTTTGAGGTTCAGAGCTCCGAGTCTGAACTGAGCGACACTGAGTGACGTCACTGTCCCTCCACCCAGTAGCTGTTCAGTAGTTTGTCCCCTTGCCTGGTCTCCTGTCTGGCTCTCCAGCACCACCTTAAGGGGCTGTTCTGTTACCGTGTGAGCTGAGGTGAAGGGTGTTGGAATTTACCCAGAAATCACTGCAGGCTGACGCATCTCTCTGTTCAAACCCCACAATAACGCCAGACTGAGCTGTTTATAAACTACAGCCCTGAACTGCTTTACCCTGATGAACCTTTCAGAGCGGCGTTCCATCTGATCGAGTCTCACAGCTCCACACACACACGCGCCTCACGCTACTGCACACGCCTCACGCTACTGCACACGCCTCACACACGCCTCACACACACGCCACACGCTACTGCACACGCCTCACGCTACTGCACACGCCTCACACACGCCTCACACACACGCCACACGCTACTGCACACGCCTCACGCTACTGCACATGCCTCACACCTCACGCTACTGCACACTCCTCACACACACGCCTCACGCTACTGCACACTCCTCACTCACACGCCTCACACACACACCTCACGCTACTGCACACGCCTCACACACACGCCTCACGCTGTTGCGCTGATGCTCTTCTGTATGCAGTCATGCTGCTGACCTGTTGCCAATCAACCACCAGGTGTTTTTAGCGTTACACAGCTTTACTTTTTCACAACGTGTTGTTGGCCTCGAATTCAAAACAGGCAAATATTTTTCAAAAAAACATGAAATTTCTCAGTTTCAACATTTGATTTGTTGTGTTTGTAGTGTTTTCAATGAAACCTGGGGTTTAAATGATTTGCACATCGTTGCCTTTTGTTTTTATTTACATTTTTCACAGCATCCCAACATTTTTGGAAATGTGGTTGTATTTATGAATCCGTCTTGGCTGTGCAGCAGCTTCTCATCTCTGATCTTATCCAGAAATAGCCGTACTGATCCGAGCTGCTCAGTGACGGATCAGCTGAGTTTGTACTGAACTCTTCATCCACAGAGAGCTGGAGTCTCCACAACTCTGTCCACCTCCAGACACCTCCCAATAATCTCATTTCATGTTATTCTACTTTATCTCCATCATTTTATTGATATATTTTTATTCATGATATTTTTGAGTTTGAATTTTTTGTTTACTGTTTTAAAATTCAGTTTGTTTGTCCAAAGTCAGTCTTATTTATCTCATCTGGTTTTTAATGTATGCAGCTCTGCTTGTTTTAGTTTATCCTAATGAAATTCCATTTACATTTTTTTATTCCCTGTAATGTTGTGAATGCTCAGCTGCATGTGTCTGAGTGAACATGAAGGTTGATTGAGTGATTACCTGTAGTCGTATTGATCTCCACCTCTTAAACCTGTTTGTTTTGCTTTGTCCAGCTTGCGTGAAGAGCTGAACGTCCTGCGGAGGAGGGAGTGGGAGAGGAGGAACCAGGAGGCCCAGCAGGACCGGGAGCTCTACCAGGAGAACACGCCGCTCTTCGGGGAGCCCTACAAGGTGAAAATCGGTCTGTCTGCTCTGGCGCTGCACAGGGACTCACAGGCCGGTCCCTCGGCTCAGGAAGCCCACCTGTGCTCAGCTGGGGCGTGTCAGAGGCAGGGGGAGGTGGGGGGGTGTCAGGCTGCAGCTGTCGAGTGTTTCTATTAGTCTTTAATCTGTTTATATGAGTTTAACACAGTACAGCTGTTAGTCCTGACCTCCTCGGCGATGTTGGGTAGGCAGAGCTTTACAGGACTTTAAAGAAGGTTTCCAAGCTGATTGGACAGCGTTGAACACTTTGCGGTATGCGCTTAAAAATCATGGTTCTTCAGGGGGGTCAGCGTTCTCCACGCCTTGTTCTGCTACTGAAAAGCTTTAGTGTGATTCTAGTCTCTGTCAGAAAAGATTCAGATCATTTTTTGTTATAATTTTGACGCCAAAACCAGCGAACAAATCCAGTAGATTACCGATTTTAATTAAGCCGTTACGACAGAAACAGGCTGTTGGTTGTCCTCTGGTTTTGCTGTGTCAGCACCAACTGGCTGTACTGACACTTAATATCTGCCAGGTTCCTGCTCTCCGTGGCTCCAGCGCTCAGGTCAGCTTTGGCTTCGAGGTCTTTCTGACAAACAGTGGCATGTGTCAGAACAGCGCCTGTGGGCTCAGATCAGAGGGTCTTGAGGGGCTTCTGGTTCAGATGAATGTGACACAGACATACAGACGTGGGTGCGTGATTGTGAGACTGAGTGCTTTAATGAGGCCCCTTGGAGCCACAGAGCTCTCAGAGGACAGACGGAGGAGTGATTGACTGCAGGATCCCTAAAGACACAGGGGGAGAGAGAGAGAGAGAGAGAGAGAGAGAGAGAGAGAGAGGGGGAAGCGGGTAGGCAAGGAAGGACGGTGAAGGTGTCTTTCCTAAAAGCTGTATGTCGTCTCAAACGGAGGGAGAGAGGGATGGACGGACGGAGGGAGGGAGGGAGGGAGAGAGGGATGGACGGAGGGAGGGAGGGAGAGAGGGATGGACGGAGGGAGAGAGGGATGGACGAAGGGAGAGAGGGATGGACAGAGGAAGAGAGGCCAGAAGAGAGGGATGGACGGAGGGAGGGAGGGAGAGAGGGATGGACGGAGGGAGGGAGGGAGAGAGGGATGGACGAAGGGAGAGAGGGATGGACAGAGGAAGAGAGGGATGGACAGAGGAAGAGAGGCCAGAAGAGAGGGATGGACGGAGGGAGGGAGGGAGAGAGGGATGGACGGAGGGAGGGAGGGAGAGAGGGATGGACGAAGGGAGAGAGGGATGGACAGAGGAAGAGAGGCCAGAAGAGAGGGATGGACGAAGGGAGGAAGGGAGAGAGGGATGGACGAAGGGAGGAAGGGAGAGAGGGATGGACGAAGGGAGGAAGGGAGAGAGGGATGGACGAAGGGAGGGAGGGAGAGAGGGATGGACGAAGGGAGGGAGGGAGGGAGGGAGGGAGAGAGGGATGGACGGAGGGAGAGAGGGATGGACAGAGGAAGAGAGGCCAGAAGAGAGGGATGGACGGAGGGAGGGAGGGAGAGAGGGATGGACGGAGGGAGGGAGGGAGAGAGGGATGGACGAAGGGAGAGAGGGATGGACAGAGGAAGAGAGGGATGGACAGAGGAAGAGAGGCCAGAAGAGAGGGATGGACGGAGGGAGGGAGGGAGAGAGGGATGGACGGAGGGAGGGAGGGAGAGAGGGATGGACGAAGGGAGAGAGGGATGGACAGAGGAAGAGAGGCCAGAAGAGAGGGATGGACGAAGGGAGGAAGGGAGAGAGGGATGGACGAAGGGAGGAAGGGAGAGAGGGATGGACGAAGGGAGGGAGGGAGAGAGGGATGGACGAAGGGAGGGAGGGAGAGAGGGATGGACGAAGGGAGGGAGGGAGGGAGGGAGGGAGAGAGGGATGGACGGAGGGAGAGAGGGATGGACAGAGGAAGAGAGGCCAGAAGAGAGGGATGGACGAAGGGAGGGAGGGAGAGAGGGATGGACAGAGGAAGAGAGGCCAGAAGAGAGGGATGGACGAAGGGAGGGAGGGAGAGAGGGATGGACGAAGGGATCTAAAGGACTGTAATCCTTAATTGGCTGGTCGGTTAAGGCCGAGTTAGAGTGGCGAGTCAGTCACGGGTGTAAAGTGGTGAAGCCCCTCAGGCTGAGACGTTGGTGTTGATGCTCGTCCTGTGTTTTTATTTAGCGTTCGGTGTTTATCACTCTTGGGGATCTCAGTCTGATACTGAGGCTCCACAGAGGAACAGTGTGTTCACTCCAGCAAAGCAGGAGCTGAAATGACCAGTTAGAGATCAGGAGCTTGTGGAAGGAGAATCTGCAGCCACACTGCCGCTCTGTGGACGCGCCGCTCCACACATAAGGCTGCTAGTCAGAAACGGGATTGTCTCAAGTGTCTGTGTTTCCGACTCTTTATTGTTCCGTCCAACTGACGGTGTTTCTCTGTTTCTAGACAAACAAAGGAGACGAACTGTCCAGAATTGTCCAGAGGATGCTGGGAAATTACGAGGATGGGAACAGCTCTCAGTATAGCCAGTATGATGGGGTGACCAAGGACCGCCCCCCTGCATCATCGCACGGACATTCAGGGTACCCCATGCACAAGGACAAAACTGACCCCTCATTCCAGAACTCCTCCGGTTACAGTACCGCCCAGTCGGGCCTTAACGGACACGGCTCAGCACAGCCCTCCAAGAAGTACCTGGTTCCAGACAGTCACGTCAAAGAGGCGCCTCTGGAGGCCCAACAGAGGAAAACGGACGCCCGGCTGGATATGAGTGACTACGCCACCTTTCCCCCCGTTCTTCCAGACCTTTCCCCGCCTGCCGAACCCCTGTCCCCTTTACATTCCAGCGAGTCCAGCGACTCGGAACAGGACACGGACAACGAGAACCACCGATCCCTTTCTCCCGAACACAACACTTCTGGCAGGATGGAGCCGCCCCCTCACCCTGAGGCCCAGAAAGAGGTGCAGCAGCTGACCGGTGATATTCCTCCATTGACTTCCCAAACCTTCCCACTCCCACTTTCCTCCAAGACCAACCTGGCCAACTCCAAGAAACCCATGGCATTGGTCAGACCCATGGATGGCCCAGACCAGGTGACCAGCGAGTCTCCGGACCTGAAACCATCACTCGAGAATTTCCATGGGCAGTCTTACGAGGCCTTACCTGACCTGAAGAGCGGCGGCAAGCCAAGCCTTCCTCCGCTGAAGGTGCCGCCACAGTCGATGGAGGTGAGTGTCGCTGTGATCGTGAGTGACTGCTCCCTCCGTTAGACAGAGACCTGAAGCCTGGAGTCAATTATTTACATTTTTAAATAAATGTTTAAAATACACAACAGGTTGTTATTAAAATCAGAGGGTTTTTGTAAATCAAGATACTGCAGGAATACTACAGGAAAAAACTGTAAAATTTAGAAAACATAAAAAAATCTACATTATTGAAAACTTCAGTAACTTCCATAATTTCTATTTAATAATAATAATAATAATAATAATAAATTTTGTTTAACGCACTTCACATTTTAAGCAAATCTCAAAGTGCTATACAGAAGAAGCATTTCTATGAAATCAAAGAACTACTATAAAAACATCTTGACACTCCACAGGAGGCCCCGGGTTGTAAGTTCTGCTGAAGAGAGAGGGTTTAACCCTAACCCTGACCCTAACTCTCACTCGACTGTGGTGCCCCCAGATGGTCAGGGAGAGCATTCCCGAGCATGGGCCTGGCCCCCCTGCTGCGGAGTTTAGTTCTGGGGGGAGGAGGCGATTTGTTATTCATTCATTCATTAAGTTATTTATCATTCTTCTTCTTGTTTTCCTGTATGAATTTATTTAAATAACCCCTGTACAGTCATACATTCATACTAATCTGTGCTTAGATTTGAAATACAATAGAAAATGTTTAACCACAGAACAGTGACGGCTGACGGTGATTAGGATGCTTATTCATTGTAAGTTGTCACTGTTGTGCAGTGAAGTTAGACAAACGATCGTTTGCACAGTTACCAAGATATCAGAACAGACTACACGTCAAAGCGTCACTCACGGCCGTTACCTTCCGTTTTTCCCGATGGTCTGACTCCTGAATGTGTGTCTGTTTATGGTACGTGATCATAGAATAACAGATGGTTCATGATTTCACTCAGAAATTATTCATCAAAAATGTTATTATTGGATATAAAGTCCCACATGATTCAGATTTAGGGCCTTTGTTTTGCTTTGTATATTACAAAACCACCCGTCTGCCTTCTCCTCCTCTTTAACTCTGAGCTTCAGTAAAACTCTCCTCCTCTTTAACTCTGAGCTTCAGTAAAACTCTCCGTCTCTTTAACTCTGAGCTTCAGTAAAACTCTCCTCCTCTTTAACTCTGAGCTTCAGTAAAACTCTCCTCCTCTTTAACTCTGAGCTTCAGTAAAACTCTCCTCCTCTTTAACTCTGAGCTTCAGTAAAACTCTCCTCCTCTTTAACTCTGAGCTTCAGTAAAACTCTCCTCCTCTTTAACTCTGAGCTTCAGTAAAACTCTCCTCCTCTTTAACTCTGAACTTCAGTCAAACTCTCCTCCTCTTTAACTCTGAGCTTCAGTCAAACTCTCCTCCTCTTTAACTCTGAGCTTCAGTAAAACTCTCCTCCTCTTTAACTCTGAGCTTCAGTAAAACTCTCCTCCTCTTTAACTCTGAGCTTCAGTAAAACTCTCCTCCTCTTTAACTCTGAGCTTCAGTAAAACTCTCCTGCTCTTTAACTCTGAGCTTCAGTCAAACTCTCCTCCTCTTTAACTCTGAGCTTCAGTAAAACTCTCCTCCTCTTTAACTCTGAGCTTCAGTAAAACTCTCCTCCTCTTTAACTCTGAGCTTCAGTAAAACTCTCCGTCTCTTTAACTCTGAGCTTCAGTAAAACTCTCCTCCTCTTTAACTCTGAGCTTCAGTAAAACTCTCCTCCTCTTTAACTCTGAGCTTCAGTAAAACTCTCCTCCTCTTTAACTCTGAGCTTCAGTAAAACTCTCCTCCTCTTTAACTCTGAGCTTCAGTCAAACTCTCCTCCTCTTTAACTCTGAGCTTCAGTAAAACTCTCCTCCTCTTTAACTCTGAGCTTCAGTAAAACTCTCCTCCTCTTTAACTCTGAGCTTCAGTAAAACTCTCCTCCTCTTTAACTCTGAGCTTCAGTAAAACTCTCCTCCTCTTTAACTCTGAGCTTCAGTAAAACTCTCCTCCTCTTTAACTCTGAGCTTCAGTAAAACTCTCCTCCTCTTTAACTCTGAGCTTCAGTAAATCTCTCCTCCTCTTTAACTCTGAGCTTCAGTAAAACTCTCCTCCTCTTTAACTCTGAGCTTCAGTAAAACTCTCCTCCTCTTTAACTCTGAGCTTCAGTAAATCTCTCCTCCTCTTTAACTCTGAGCTTCAGTAAAACTCTCCTCCTCTTTAACTCTGAGCTTCAGTAAAACTCTCCGTCTCTTTAACTCTGAGCTTCAGTATAACTCTCCTCCTCTTTAACTCTGAGCTTCAGTAAAACTCTCCTCCTCTTTAACTCTGAGCTTCAGTAAAACTCTCCTCCTCTTTAACTCTGAGCTTCAGTAAAACTCTCCTCCTCTTTAACTCTGAGCTTCAGTAAAACTCTCCTCCTCTTTAACTCTGAGCTTCAGTAAAACTCTCCTCCTCTTTAACTCTGAGCTTCAGTAAAACTCTCCTTCTCTTTAACTCTGAGCTTCAGTAAAACTCTCCTCCTCTTTAACTCTGAGATTCAGTAAAACTCTCCTCCTCTTTAACTCTGAGCTTCAGTAAAACTCTCCTCCTCTTTAACTCTGAGCTTCAGTAAAACTCTCCTCCTCTTTAACTCTGAGCTTCAGTAAAACTCTCCTCCTCTTTAACTCTGAGCTTCAGTAAAACTCTCCTCCTCTTTAACTCTGAGCTTCAGTCAAACTCTCCTCCTCTTTAACTCTGAGCTTCAGTAAAACTCTCCTCCTCTTTAACTCTGAGCTTCAGTAAAACTCTCCTCCTCTTTAACTCTGAGCTTCAGTAAAACTCTCCTCCTCTTTCACTCTGAGCTTCAGTAAAACTCTCCTCCTCTTTAACTCTGAGCTTCAATAAAACTGTCCGACCCAGTTCTGACCCAGTTACGGCTCTGCTCGCTCCTCATGTTCTGGCTCAAACAGAATCTGCCATGATGCGAGATCCTGCTTCAACTGCTGGACTTAAACAGCTCCTTCAAGCAGAGTCACTCTGGCACTGCGATCTCCAACTGCGAAGTCCAACTACGTATTAAGAAATTGACTCCAGCCCAGTTCATTCTGCAGACCTATGTTATTAACGACTTCCTCTTCCACTCCATCTCAGCCACGACGGCGGGTCAGCGGAGAGTCTCCGGGCCAAACCGTGCCAAACGGTGTAATTAGTCATCTGAGGCTCTGCATGTCCATTTACAGGCTGACTGTAGCGTAAAGTGACCTGCTGGTTCTCCTGTGGTCTCGGTGTTGGTGCCGTTTGTTTGGAGGGAAATTCCACCAGTTTTAATTACTGCATGATTAAGTGGTTGAGCTGTAAATCAAGCCAATCAGGGTGGTTTAGTGTGACCACATCCTCTACAGAGACACACGTCTGCACGTTTAATGCACAATTACTCTTTAGTTACTGAATTTAACACTTTAGGGGGAAAAATAAAGGTTTAGGTACATGGTTAATTTTTTCTTGTTTTTTTTAAAAAAAACAAGAAATTGTGGTAAAAAAAGGCACATTAGTGTGTTTTCTGAAGAGGAATGAGTTCTGGCTGTTCTTGGTGAAAAGGCACAAACTGTATAAGCAGATGTGAAAGTGTGAAAGCAGCAGACGTGGAGCTTCTTCATCCTTTAAAATGAGATGCTTTCTCCCAGAGTCGGCCGGTCGGTCGGCGCTGGTCAGTGTGGAGTGAAGAATGTGTTTTCGGGAGTTTGAGCGCGGCCGCAGCTCATGGTAAAACCTTCCATTGTCAGCAGGCCGTGGGCAGAGCTGTGCATGAGCCGCGCAACTGACCTCAGGCTGCCGTTGGCCAGCTGCACCTGGGAGCTGCATGAGGCTTTGTTGGCGCCGCTGGCACACGTGCTGCAGCCAAAGTCGTGTGTGCTGAGTAGGCTGTTTGGGCGCCGCACTAATCCAGAGCCGCATGGTTACGTGGTGACTTGTGCCTGTCTGCCCCAACAGAACTCTGTGTCTGCGCACTCGCGCCAGTGCCGAGCACGCCGGGCTGTGTCTGCGCACTCGCGCCAGTGCCGAGCACGCCGGGCTGTGTCTGCGCACTCGCGCCAGTGCCGAGCACGCCGGGCTGTGTCTGCGCACTCGCGCCAGTGCCGAGCACGCCGGGCTGTGTCTGCGCACTCGCGCCAGTGCCGAGCACGCCGGGCTGTGTCTGCGCACTCGCGCCAGTGCCGAGCACGCCGGGCTGTGTCTGCGCACTCGCACACTTCATGGAGGAACTTTCTGTGAGGAGCTTTTAGAGGGACGTCTGGTTCCTATCACGACCACTGGGAACGGTTATAATCTGTGAAATTCCCCTCAGTGACCCCTCGGGTTTTGTGTAGTTCAGTATGATGTTGTGCAGCGGGTCAGTAAGCAGGTGCTTTTGT